>NW_008651098.1:19634-26558 GCF_000695815.1 Acanthisitta chloris
TTAAATACTTTTTGAAAGGACTCACTCAGCTTTTCTTGACGAATAGTATTCTTAGACCTAAGGAACTGGGCTTGAAAGCTCCAGGTTTTTTGCATATCATTTTTTTCTTTCTCTTTTTCCCTCCCCTCCATTCTTTGTGGGCTATTTGCTTATTCTAAATTTTGATTTTGAGCTAACTATTTTCATGCAGTTTGTCAGGTGCACACATTCACAGAATCTTTTAATTTATCTTTGTTTCATATTCCTGGTAGTACAGCTTTGAAGAAATTATATAGTTCTTACACATCCAAGTGCATCCAAGTATCTGACCATCTCCGATCAGTCATGTTTATCAATGAAGCCTGTCTCAGTTTAACTGATACTTCAAGGCAAGCAAAAGCCAAGGCTGTTCCACAACATGTGGTGATCTGGGTTCATCAGCACTCAGTACTTGTTGAGAGCCAGCATTTGTTAGTAGATGCAGTGACCTGTTTACATATCTCTGATGCTTTCCAGACATATCTGCTAAGATATTCATACCTTCATACGTATACTAGATTGGGTCCTTCAGTGTCACATGCCAAAATATGACATGGTCTAAAGTATATCCCTAAGTATCTGAGAGTGCTGAAAGCTTGAAATTTCTTCAGGGCAACAGAGCACATCAAAGGCTATCCTTTTTAAATCCAAAATGTGGCTTAGAAGTTCATTTTCCTCACACGCTTTATTCAATTTATATTAAAGTAAATCATAATCACTTTAGAGAAAGCTATAATTCTTTGTATGGCAAGCATTTCTCCTATTGCATATCTGAGCCATTGCTGTATAGTCCTGATGGGTAGAAGATTGTATATCTGATAAATTTTGCTCATGTTCGTCAGGCAGAGTACTAACCTTTCATATGTGAGCATGAGTCGAATATTCCTAACACGGTATTCAGTCCTGCACAACTTCCAGTTGCATAGACAAGAAGTCATTCAGTGTTAAATAAGCACTGCCTTACCCAGGCAAGTGCTGAAGCGTAAGCAAACTGGATGTTCATTAGCAGAGGACCAGCTGTGAAAATGAGAAATCTATGTGTGAATGACTGAAACAACTTGACTTTGTTTTCCTTTGATATATGCCCCTGCTTAGGGAAAATCCCTTGATTCAGGAGACCAATTGATACAATAAATGCTTTGTTAGGGAATTTAACTCACGAACCCCATAAAACTTACATCCTTGCATTTGCATTGGATGGCTGAAAAGCAGACATCTTGTATCTTTGACATCAGCAGTCAAATATGACAAATGGCTTGCATATCTTTTTTTTTATTAAAACAAAATGAGTTTTACGTCTGTAGTGTCACATAAGTGTGCTAGAGGCTCATGGAAGTTTTCTTATTGATAGGCTTTTTTATTAAAACAAAATGAGTTTTATGTCTGTAGTGTCACATAAGTGTGCTAGGGGCTCATGGAAGTTTTCTTATTGATAGGCCAGCATTTTTTATCTGACCTATTTCTAAGTGATGAGAGTAGTTTGCTAAGCACTGTCAAATGGAAGTGTTAGAGTTTAGGGGCCACAGTGCTGAAACTTAAAAATACCACAGCATGAAAAATTGTGTGAAAGAGGTATTTCCCAACCACAGGAGGCTGCAAGTTCAATATGGAATTGCAGTCATTTAGGTGAGTAACAGCAACAACTTAAATGCTTTTCTTTTCTGTAGACATAATATGCTTCATTTCTGAGAGCCATTTAAAAGATTTATTAAAATGCCACACATGCACTGCTTTGTTAATGAAGATCGTTTTAGTAGTCTGGTGTTCTGAACAGAAAAGGAAAATGCAGCTGACCTATAGTAACTGATGATTAGGTTTAACTCAGAAAGGAACAAAATACTACAAACTGGTATTCACAAGGCTATTAAAATCTGCACTTACAATATTATTTTTTTATCTTCATCATAGTAAGACAAAGAAATGTACATTATGGAGGCACAGCTCAGGTGAGAGAGCAAAGTCAACCTGACATTGTTATAGCAAATGCTCTTCAATACGATCTTAGAAACAGACTACATCAGGTTTTGTTGGACAAGAGTCAGATTTCTGTCATGATGTACACAAGTCACCACTTGCAACATCACTTATATAGGTGTACTATTCATCATTGATTTGCCAGTGTTTTCTCTGCCAGCTTAAATGCTGTGGTACTGATTCTCAATATCAAAATATCTTGGAATTCAAATGAGAGGCTAAAAGCCTTGACCCAACCTCAGCTGCCTTTGTGTATACACAGAGTGAGAAATGACCTTGGACTGGGCATCTCTATCCTCACAAGTAAACAAAATATAGTAGGCAAAATTCAACATGGTCACTGACTTCTGTGTGGTTAAATTGAGGATCCAGTTTTTAAGATGTTTCAGGTTCATATGCAGTTTTAAAATGCACCTACTGTTAAGTTATCAACTAGTATCAGTCGACTCAAGGATCCAGCACATACAATTTTTGTTGTACCTGTTTGAGTACTTATATGTATTATTTATAAGTGAGATTATCTTGTTTTTCACTTATGTTCATGCATCCCCTTTTAATTCACATTTTTCATTTATGTTCATGCATCCCCTTTTAATTCAAATGATCTAATTAAGGAATTATTTACAAATAAACATAAGGTGACTTGTAATGATTTTCCTAGCATTTCCGATAACAAGCGTCCCAGTGAAATGTGTGCTTGTCAAGTGCTTTTTTGCTTATTTCTTAATGTCAAAACATCTGGTTTTAAGTAATTGTTCAGTTTTCTTGATTATGTAAACTTTTGTCAAGCAGCTTTCCCTGGTTGCATGTGAAATTTCCAGACAAAAGAGGAGAAAAATGCATCCTAGATTACACTGTACAGCCTCACCTGTAATTAGAGAACAACTATAGGCAGGTAAGTTAGTAGTTCAGTCTCCCTATGTTATAAATGGAACACAGAACAAAATTATTTTATCAAAGGTGATTTAGAAGAAAAGGTTGCTTTATGTGATGTAAATTAGCCTCTCCGAGGAGAATTTTTTTTCCATGGACCATAGTAGGCAGCTACAGCTGAGTTCAAAGCTCAAACTTAAGTAAGGTGAACACCACTGAGATGCTGTCAGACCGAAGTCTTGAACCTTGCCTACAGAAACTGATCAGTCATCTGTTACCCTGGCCAGCTATTCTGTCTGACATTTACCTCTTCTGACCACAGCTGTCTCAAAGACATTCTGAAAGGCTGCAGTTGTTTTTTATGCCAACGTGGAACAAAATCATTCAAATTTTGAATTTTTTTGCTAACTCTAGCTGCTGTTTTCCAGTCAGTCCTATAATGGAAAGCTATGCACCTATGACAAAAAAAAAAAGAGAAAAATGTGAGTCTACCCAGGCTTCAAAATGTGAAGTGCTGCTATTAAACTGTAGCCACAAGATGAATTATGTACCAGTTTCATGAAGTATGGGCACACAAGAGTCTTCAGCAGGTTCACAGCAGTTAGATCTGTCTCCTGTAGTTAGTCACAATGACAAATGGACTTCATCCTCCTGAACATTACAGATCCAAGTAACAGTTAACTTTCTTGCTGGCTCACCCACTCACTCTCTGCCTTTCAATGTTTCTCACTTTCTTTCCTCCCTGTTCCTATTCTCACACAAATGCTTTTGTCCAGGACCATGCTCTCTGATACAATTAATCTTTAAAGGAAAATCTTCCAGGTTTCCAAAGCTTAGCCAAGTTTAAAGATTCCTGTTAAGAAAATGGATTGTGGTTCTTCTGTTAAGGGGAGGGACCTTTTATAAACACTGTGTGGATGCTGGCTCTCATGCCATAAGTACACTTGGAAAAGAGCAAGCCCCACAGTTTGTGCTTTGCCTTTCACCTATACCGAAGCTGTACTTGCTTTGTTCGCAAAGAAATGCCTTAAATTGCATTTAATTTAATTTCTTCACATTCTCTGGTTTTACATGGTCTGTTCCTTGTGTGTGGATGCCTGCTTTGATGTAACCTCATGGTGTCTTTATACGTATATGCAGGAAACTATACATAAATTTAAAACTTAGGCAATGAGATAACAGAAAACATTCCTTATGGGGAAGAAATTACACCCTCTTCCTGGTCTCCCCATTTTGTCCCCTCCTTTCCGGGTTGCTGAAGACCAGTACTACTCAGAAGATCCCTTTTCACCTGCACTGCCAGTGGATGACTTTCAAGCTTCTACTTCCCCCAGCAGCTTGGGCTCCCACGGACTTCCCCAGGCTGCAATTCTGCACTTCAACAGCACTGGCTTTTTTAGCAGTTCCTGCGTGGCATCCAAGAAAAGTGCTCTGGACAAATGATCCCTTAGAGATTATCAAAGCTAAAATGAATGCCAGCAGCTGTAATAGACCTACTCAAATCCTGCTAGAATGCAGACAAATTAAAAGCATTTCACAAAGGTCCAAAAAATGACAGTCAAATCCTAAACCAAAATACTTAATAGAGTGATTTGCCTCTGGGGAGAATGCAGCTATGACTAGATGCTAGCCATATGAAGTAGTCACTCAGTCTGGTCAGAAAAACATCAGTTCTTTTTTAAACAAGATGAGAAAGCTAGCCTATTTTTTTTCTGGAACTGTAAGGAACACACTGTAATGCATGCAATATTCCTGAAGTAGCAATAGAGGTAATGTCATTTGGTCTTTACCAGCTGCTGAATTCCAGAAAAAAAGAAAATATCTCCATGAGTTAACATCCCTCTAGTACAGCCACTGCTGCATCTAAAAAAAACCAAATGCAACTGACAGGAGAAAATGGATATAAATCTCAGAAGTTAGCACTGTGCTTGCTCTTTAGTTCTGCAGTAGTCAGTAGTTCTATTTCTGCTGTAATATTTCACATGCCTTATAAGTCAGTGCTACTCAGCTGATACCAAGAATTGCACCTACTCTGACAGTGAGGTTCTTCATGGAAATCCCCCCTCTTGAACAGGATTCATATTCATGTTCTTTAAATGTCTCTGTCCTAACTTGACTTTCCTTTTCTCTTCCTTCTTCTATTTCCTTGCTTTCCTGTCTGACTGTATCCTTCATGCAGCCCCATGCAATATGATGTTCCTTCTGAAGTCACTGATATTATTTTTGTCAGACTTCATGGTTTTACTGGTTCAAGATCCCTGACTTTCCTATCAAATCAGTAAATCCTATTAAATATGTTGGTAATTTATGTCAATGCCAACAACTCTTTAGTCTCTCAGCACCAAAATTATGAAGATTCATTTATTAGTTGAGCACAACATCATGAGAACATTACAAATGTTTTTTCAAAAACCCATATTATTACTCTTATTACATGTTCATGTGCAGGATTTGATTAGCAACAAGTTTAACTTCAGAGAATTCTGAGGAACTTGAAAAAACATTTTTAATATTCAGGAAAATAGATGTAGTTCTTCAGAAGAGTTATAGTCTTAAATTCTCTACCTTTCTATTTGTGGTATTCTATATGTAACTATATTTTTACATGAAACTAACACAGACAGTATAAAACCACATTTTTGCAGTTCAAACAGTCATTCCAATCTTGAAATTTTGATAGAGGTAATTTGAGAAGGAAAGTTATGCAGCTGGTGAGGATAAAAATAAAGTAGTTTTGTTTTTGCAGGGTTGATCTTGAAACAATAGCTGGCTAAAGATGTTCAGCAACTTGGAGATTTAGGAAAAAAATATAAAAGAAATGAATTAGCCTAAGGCTAAAGGAGTCAAAGATACATGATAAATCTCATATATAACAACTCTTGCTAATTAACATCTCTAAATATATGCATTTACATTGTCAACTACTTGAAGCAGTGTTTAGGCCTTCAAACATCTCCACAAAGTGCCAAGTAACCATGTGTCATACATATGATAATATCATCATCAAGTTAAACAGATTTTCCATGTGGAGAGGTAGCCTATTCTTTATGTAGGACATTGAATTTAGTTTTGGTGAACATGACTAACAAGAAGACAAAAGAGATGGCATTTTTCTGTACTAGTAACAGATTCCCTGAAAATTGGTACTACAGGCATAATATTCCAAAAACATTTTTGGACGTACATTCTGAAAATTAGAAACTGACTACGGTAGATGTGTTGAAAGGGATAAATGCATGACATAAATTGCACTTTGAGAAGAGCTTTAATGGAAAATTTACCAGATCTGGACTGGATCTGGAAATAAATGGATCTCTGTCATGATGGACAGTAAGATAACTGGATGCAGAACAAATAACAAAGAAGATATTATCAAGGTAGGAAAAAATTTTCATTGGCACAGCGTTTGTTATGTATGTGGTAGCTGCTGTAGGACTTACAGCTGGAAATACAAGATGAAGGAAACTGTGGGTACCCAGGTGAAGCATGGAGAAGCCCAGAGGAATTAACTAGCTTTGCACCAACTGTGCTATCAGCTCTTCCCCCATATCCAGGGCTTCATGCAAGAGTGTGCCAGGGCAGCAATGTGGCCCTGCACCAGGACCATATGGGACTTGTGGTGTTCAGAATAGGCAGAGCCAGAGTGGCCACATGCCCTGGCCTCCATAGTGTCTGGCAAGAAGCAGTCTGCACAGGATGGGACAGTGTTAGCCTTCAGGAGGGATAAAAAGAAGATGCAAGGCAGCAAATTTGCTACCATATTGTGAAAATATGCACAAGAAGAGGAAGGAAACCATGAAAAGAATTGGAAAGGAACCAAAAAACACTGCTAATATTCCTGTGCCATCTCCCACTGAGAAGGGTTTGAAATAGAAACATGGAAACAAGTTGTAAAATTTGGCTCTGAATCTCTGTTTGCGAACAGGCAGTAAAGACGGGAGTGCAGAAACCTGTGGGATCAAGTAAGCCAAAATATCTGCTTGTGGGCTTCTTTTAAGCCAATAGGCCATACAGCACCCAAATTATCGTAGTATCAACTGGATTGAAAGAGACCTCAAA
>NW_008651099.1:0-1448 GCF_000695815.1 Acanthisitta chloris
GCTGCCGCTGCCGGGGGCGTTGCCATGGTGCTCAGAAGGCGTCGGGAGCTCAGTTGCTCTCTGGCTGCTCGTCGAGGAGGTTGCTCCTGGTCGAGGCGTTCTCAGCTCGGACAGCTGTGTCCTTTTTGTGTCAGTGCTGTGCAGGGCAGACTCGCGCGGCATTGCTAAAATGCTGGAGCAAGTCTGCCGGGCAGTTTGCACTGGCGTTTCTGTGGCTTATTCTGGCTACTTTCTGACCAGTCTGGCCCGTAAGTAGAGGCTTTTCCCGGGTGTAACACGTGTGGCTTTTGTATGGCCGTGTTCCTTCTGCCCTTCCTTAGGAGCTGAGTCGGTATCGGAACAAGAATGCTATTTCGATGCCATGGGTTTGGCAAAGCTCCTGTCAAGAGCTTCAGCTAGAAATGGGGTGTGGGCAGCATTGGGACTGTGACCTGCAGGGGTTCTGTGCCCAGCACGGGATGGCCTGTGGCAGTGCAGTCTGTAACTTCCAGCGGGGCAGGGAGAGCCGGGCTGGGAATCCCGGAGTCTGCCCGGCAGAAGGAGAGAGCAGAGAGCAGAACTCCCCACCGCAACCGCAGCTCCCTCCCTCCCTGCACGCCGAGGCCCAAAGGAAGCCCCCCCTGCGGCTGAGGTCTTTTGCAAAAGAAAAAGGTGTCCCGCCCCAGTGGCTGAGCTCCTTTGTCTCTCTTAAGTATCCAACCATCCACAGCCTCTGACAACACGTGGGGTGGAAAATTCCTTAAAGCAACAGAGGAGCCCCTACAAAACCCTGACATTCTGCCATCAAAGGCTTGGACTGTGTCACTTGGCTCTTGGTCCTGGCTAAACTAGAAATTCCCTTTGCCACGAAATGCAAGCAGTGGGTGTGTGCTCCCGGCCCCAGGAGCTGCTGCCCTGCTGTCAGAAGAGAAGTGCCACACCTAAGGGGGATTTGGGGAAGCTTTTCCTGGGGAAAGGCAAGCTAATGAGAATTGCTGCATGCAATTGACTCGAAGAAGAGTGCAGGAGAGCGAGCAGAACAAGCTGCTTTAGCTGTTGGGTGGAACAGAAGCATTGACTGCTAAAGAACAATTTGCATTTACTTGACCAAGTTGCTCTTTATTTTATTTCCTGGCAAAATCCAGGCAGAGCCTAGTCTATTGGCCTGCTCTCTTGCTTGCTATGGGAAAGAGCTGTTGCAAAAGAGAAATGTTGTGAATGAAAACTGCTCTCTAAATAGTTGACTTTTCTGTAGAATTGCCCAGCACAGGGCATCTGGCTCACTTTCCCTTGCCCATTGCAGGTCACCTGGCCCGTGCATATGGAGAAGCCCATCCTTCGGTGAGTGGAAAGGAACCTTTGCCATAACTGGGGCCTAAGAATTGTGGAGCAAGCTCTGAGCTTTGCCTGTTGCAGCAGGGTGCAGTCTGGTAGGCTGAACCAAAGGCCGTGTCAGGGTCCTTGCAACA
>NW_008651099.1:1718-2356 GCF_000695815.1 Acanthisitta chloris
ACCAGGCCCAGCGCCTCCTGTGGCTGCCTCTGTTCCTGCAGAATTGGTGGAGGAGGAGGAAGGGGCCAATTACCATTCAGCTGTTGCCACCCCATGGCCTGAATATGTCCCATCAGTGAGCAGGGGCAGGTCCTCCAGCAGGGCAAAGCAGCTGCAAGAGGCGAGGGAGGACACGTGCCTGGAGACCCTGAGTAAGTGCGGTGCATTTCTTGTCTCCTGGAGCAGTGTGTTGTACACATGGGTCAGCACGAGCTGTGCCAAATGTTGCTCCTCAGTTTAGTGTCAGATGTTTAGAACTCCTTACAGAAAGTGCTGCTGTGCTTCGAGGCGGCACGAGAGCACTCAGGGTGTTCCTCCCGCCTCTGAGGGCAGCTCGGCCTGGGTTGGCTTTGCCTGAGCTTCCTTCTAGGCTCGAGGCCAAAGCAGAGACTCTTTGTGGTTGAGCAGAAGGCTGGGACCTAGAGAAGTACCAGGCCTGGAGGAGCTCTCCTGGGCCAGCTGTTCTCTTGCTGTTGTTTTAATGACTATTAGTACTTGTCCTCTGACTTGTACAGCTTGTTTTCATTAGCAGCCCTGCCACTGATGGCTGGTGTGACTGCAGAGGCTGGGGCCTTCCTTTGCTGTGAGGGGCACCCGTC
>NW_008651099.1:2461-5663 GCF_000695815.1 Acanthisitta chloris
GCCCAGCTGAGCACAAAGGGCTCACAGCCCCAGCCAGTGGGGCTGCATCTGGCATCTGCTGGAAGGCAGATCCCCATTCTGAATGGAGCACCTTACATGTTGTTTTTTCAGGGAGCATTGTCAGCGTGGGTGACCCCGTGAAGAAATACACCGAATTCAAAGCACTTGGACAAGGGTAAATCCCATCCCAGTTCCTTAGACAAACTCCTGGGTCAGGTATTTTGTGGGTGGAGTACCAGGCGTTGAGCCAGGCAAGATGCAAATATGTCACTGGCTTTAGATCCTCCCAGCTCTCAGGACACATCAGAATGTGTACCTGTGGTCAGAAGGCATGGTCAAATACAACTGGATGCTGGCAGTGTCTTGCCTGCAGCAAGGAGCAGAACCTGGAGGATCTCCTGCCCCTTGAACTTGACTGCCTAGCTGAGCAACTTGCCCCCCAATAGCTGTCAGATAACATTTCTCGATTAGCAATCGTTCCAAATCTCTTCTTTTCCGGGTCTTAGACACACACCCACACACACACCTCCCTCCCTGCCCCCCTTGGGTTTGGAACCAAACTAATTTGGCTGCACACTGGAGATTGGCAGCAGCCCTTTGTCTTCATGTTGGGCCTCAGTTGTCTCTGGGACACCCTGCCTGGCAGAGGGCTGGTGTGGGCTGCTGTGCTGTTGTGTGAAGATTGGCTTATGCCAGGGGCTTTCTAAGCCCTGTGGGCAGCACAGGTCTCCGGTGTGGGCTGGCTCTCACTGCCAGGGCCTAACGGGCTTCTCCTCTCTCTGCTGCTGATTTGTTTCCAGGGCCTTTGGTGCTGTTTACAAAGCGACTGACGCTGCCACGGGACAGGAGGTAAGTGCCAACATCCCCAGCAGATTTTGCAGCTCTTGAGCACCTTCCCCGCTAGTGTGAGCTGTGGCCTACAGTGCCTTGGGGCGCCAGAACATCTTGGCTGCAAAGGCTGTTCCTCTGAAGCACAGGCTAGTGTCAGCCTGCAAAATGCCTTTTGGGCAGACTTTGTCCTTCTCCTAAGCTCTGACATCTAATAACAAGAGAGTTTGGCTCAGCCTGGCTCTGTCATTCCCAATGCACTGGCTCCGTGTTTGTTGTGCTCTCATCTTCTCCACTGAATGGTCTCCAATGTCACTTTAGGTGGCCATCAAGAAAATGAAGATCCAGAACGAGCTTTCTGAGGAAGGGGCGGCCACTGAAATCCGGGTTCTGAGGGACAACCAGAATCCCAATATTGTTCCCTATTTAGACAGGTAAGGAGTTGTCGTATTCTCACACAAATGTCGATTTCCACCCTGCAAGGCAAAGGTGAAAAGGCCCCTTTGGATCCTGGCAGAACGTGGGGCTCTTTTTTCCTCTGCACCTCTCCGGTGAATGGGAGGAGATTGCGTTTGTGCTGCATACACCTTTTCTGGCATGTGGAGCTTGAAGGTTGTTTTTGAACACCAGCCTCAGCCCTATCTTCCAAAAACACTAGCCGAAAACCACAGAGGCGCTTCCCTGCCTCATTCCTGGAGTCAGCGGCGGAATGTCCGTGTTCACAGGATGAACCGGCTGAAGGGATGTGTCCTGGTTCCAGCTTTATCTTGGCCATTCCTAAACTGCATTTTCCCCCTTGCTTGCCCTCTAAGACATCTCCTTTCTCATGGCTGTGCCTTTCTCCTTGAGGCTGGCAGATTCCAAGTCCTGTACGGCCTGGAAGGAATGTCTCTCCCTTTGATTCTGCCTTGATTGGCAAGTGACCTGGGAGCAAACCCCAGCTGCAGTGTTTGCCATCGGAAAACATCCAGCTCTGTGTGCTCTGCACACTCACCTCCAGCCCATTGCTTTCTTCCTGCAGCTACCTGGTGGACGCTGAGCTGTGGCTGGTCATGCAGTTCATGGACGGAGGCTCTTTGTTTGATGTCATCTCCGCGGTGTACATGGAGGAGGGACAGATAGCAGCTGTCTGTCAGCAGGTAAGGGATGGTGCTTGTGCTTCCGAGGGCTTGGACACAGGGTTCCTTGGAAGCAGGCGGTAAGAACGGGAGTGATTTCATGGGCAGAGCTTTGTGTCTGTGTGGCTGTTAGGATACGAAGAAGAAAGAGCATGTGAAGCCAACTGCCTGCGAGCGTCCCTGCACTTCTCAGACTCTGTTCTTGCACTCTTCCATGCTGTCGTTGTACTCTCTCTTTGCTTTATGTATTTCCTCTCCTCCGCTTTGCCCCTAAACATTTGCCTTGAGCCAGTCTGCCCTCACTGCCTTCCCTGCCTGTAAAAGCAAACCTGCTGGTAGCAGAATTTGAAAGGAAGGGCAGAGGCAATGTCCTCAGCTTCCAAGGACAGCGTTCCTCCCAAAATGGTGTTTTCTTCTGATCAAAAGGATTAATGTGCCTCTTCCTGATCTGCTGTCTAGGCCAGCAATCCAATCTTTGCCCCGCAGCCTCCCTCAGAGCGATCCACTTTGTGCCAAAGGGAGAGACATGTTCTGCTTTGTCAGCTGGCTGGAGAGAGCACAGCTAGCTGCTGCAGCAGCAGTGCTTGTGCCTGTGCGTGCAGGCCCCAGTGTAGAGCAACAATTGATGTTCCTCTCTGAAACCTGTTTCCTTTTTCTCTCTCAGTGCCTCCAAGGACTGGCTTTCCTACATTCGAACCAGCTGATCCACAGGGACATCAAAAGCCACAACATCCTCGTGGGCACAGATGGCTCTGTCTGGCTTGGTGGGTACTCCTCAGTAAGCTCAGCATTCCTGGGCTGCAGCGTGGGGCTGCTTTGGAGTGCCTGCCAGTGCCCCAGCAGTGGTGCTGGGGGGAGCGCAGGGAGCCGTGCTGCAAGCTGAGAGCAGAGCGGCAACGTGCAGAGAGGTCGAGAGAAGGACAGGGTGTCCAGAGTGGCTTTGGTGGGTGTGTGTCCCTTCCAGAGGGGAGGGAGTTCCAGTCTAAGGCTTCAGGTGAATTAAAGCCACTGCGTGAAACTGGAGGGGTTTTGTGAAGCGGCTAATTCCAACTTTCCTCGGCTAGGGCCCCGAGGAAACAGAGCACGGCTGCTTTTCCAGCTGGATTCAGCATCACCTTCTCTGCCTTAGAGAGGGCAGTTCTTGTGCTTGGTTTCCTAATTGCAGTTGGCTTGACCGGGTTTTCTTTATCTCCTCCTCCTGCAGCCGATTTTGGCCTATGTGCACAGCTCAGCCCCAGCCGCAGCCAACGGAGCTC
>NW_008651099.1:5760-6014 GCF_000695815.1 Acanthisitta chloris
CCTATGTCCACAGCTCAGCCCCAGCCGCAGCAAACGGAGCTCCTTGGTGGGGACTCCTCAATGGATGGCACCCGAAGTGGTGAGGAGAAAAGCCTACGGCCCCAAGGTTGACATCTGGTCCCTTGGCATCGTGGGGCTGGAAATGGTGGAGGGAGAAGCCCCTTACAAGAAGGAAACTCCTCACAGGGTAAGGTGCAGCTTCACAAACGGGTCTGCGTGGGCAGTTGGGGGTCGGGAAGAAGCAGGTAGAGGGT
>NW_008651100.1:0-6452 GCF_000695815.1 Acanthisitta chloris
GAAGTCCAGGTAGACTACATCCACTTTGATGGGGTTTTTTTGGCTGTGTATATCCATCACCCACTGGCTTTTTCATGAGGGTTCCCTAGTGTTTCTTGAAGTTTGACAGGCATTCCCACATTTATAATTATGACCTCCTCCTCCGTGGTCTTTCAAAACTACCACATTAGGTCTCAAAGCCCAAACACCACTACCAACTATTTTAATATTTTTGCCTCAGAGTTATGTGCAAAATTAATATCAATCTTTATTTGCTGCTTACAGGATGCACTTTGTTGCATTCTAAATTACCAAACAATCCACAATTATATTACTATAATAAAGAAATTGCCTGTTAACAAAACAAAACAAAATAATAGAAAATCAATTTTGAGCATAAAGGTACCATGCATTTTAAAAGGAGAATACCCTAAAGTAGCTTTATTCAAAGAACAAGTGTTGTATGTGCTGGTGAACTAAGCAGATAGGGCCAAGTTAACTTGCAGGTCATACTTAACACTTAGCAGAGAACACAATACTGACAGAGCTCAGTGCATATTGGATGCTTATTGAGAAAGTTCATTAATATTTCTGTCTAAGTTACACACACAAACACACTCTTACATTATCATCTCTACTTTCCCAAGTCTTCTGCTGTCACCCACCCTCTCATTCCTCAGTCCTATACTCCTGAAGGATTCAGAGATATATTTATTTATCCTGACAAGGCTCAGCATTTTATTTTCTCAGATAGAAAGTGTTTCATTAGCTTCTGTGGATCAAGCTCTATAAACATAAATATGCATTGTTAACACGGCACTTAGTAAAATCAAGGTTTGCCCTTTGTTCTTTAACACTTTTCAAGAACTTGTGATTTATAATCACAAGAACTCAAATGGTACATGCATAGCATTGTCTCTCAAGCCGGCTGTACTGCAGTAAGGGTGAGGACTTCCTCAATAGTCAAGTCATGACTGTGCAGTGGGAATTAAAGCACCCATAAGTATGAGACAGTGCTTACTTCAGGACACTCTCCTTTTGCCTGCAACTCATGTCTTCTATAAGGCTGCATTTGCCGTTCTAGAAACAGCCAACATGGTTTCATCATGGGTAAACCATGTCTGGCTAACTTTATGGTGTGGTTTAACCCCAGTCAGCAGCCAAGCCCCACACAGCTGCTCACTCACTCCCCCACCAGCAGGATGGGGGAGAGAATCAGAAGTATAAAAGCTGGAGAACTCATGGGTTGAAATAAAGACAGTATAACAGGGAAAGAAAAAGACACAGATGCAAGCAAAGAAAAAAACTAAATTAATTCACTGCTTCCCATGGGCAGGCAGGTGTTCAGCCGTCTTCAGCAGAGCAGGGCTCCATCCAGTGTAATGGTTACTTGGGAAGACAAATGCCATCGCTCCAAATGTTCTCGTGTCACTTCAAATGTTCCTCCCTTCCTTTGTCTTCTTCACACTTTCTATACTGAGCATGATGTCGTATGGTATGGAATATCCCTTTGGTCAGTTTGGGTAAACTGTCATTTCCTCCCAATCTCCCAACTTCCTTTGGGCAGTACAAAAAGCAGAAAAGGCCTTGGCTCAGTGTAAGCTCAGCTCAGCAATAACAAAAATAGCTCTCTATTATCAATCATGTGTTCAGCACAAACCAAGACATAGCCCCATACTAGCCACTGTGAAGAAAGTTGACTCTACCCCAGCCAAACATATACCCAGGCTCCATCACAGCAGCAGGAGGTACTCAGGCTCTCTCCTTGATGAGGCAGGGTAGCTCTGAGCAGGACCCAGGAAGAACCAGAGCATCCCAAGGGAAATTTTTCTTACTGTTAACACAGAATCACATTACAACAAAATAATTAAGAACAGTATTTTGCAGGCTAACAGCAGATTCTGGTGCAAAAAATATACAGTCTTCAGCTGTCTTCCTCGCATTTCTTGCTTGCCAGCAGCCACACCGGCACAGAGGAACACATGTGCCTGTCCAGCAGCTTCAGTTCAGCAATAAACAAACTAGTGTAGAGGACAGCACGATATCTTAAACTGTGAAACAATTTGGTGGCAGCATAGACTTGCAACCTTTCTTGTTTATAAGCATAACCGACTATCTCATCTACCAGATGAACAGTGAGCTGGTTATAAGCTGTTCAGCAGCCACTACAAGAATGTAAACATTTGACCCAAAGAGTTACACTGTTTCATTTTTTTGCTGGACTCCCAGCTCAAAACACCTAAGTCACCACTTCATCCTAAAGAATTAAGTTTGCTTATAGAAGTATTAAGCAAGTGAGATGGGAAAGTGGATCTTTTGCTTTATCTTACATGTGAAGTCACGTTTCATGTGAAGCTGCACATGCACAAAAATAAGTAGAATTTCAGAGCTGAAATTTAGATAAGACTATGTTATAAGAACATTGATACATGCATATGCATTAGATGTTAACCACAAAATGACACATTTTCTTACTAAGGAAATGAACAAATTTGTGCTTGGGAGCTTAATTGCAATGAAACACCAAACCTGACTAAGACCAAACAACGCTCTCTGCTTCACAAAGAGAAGCAAACCAATATAATAGACCTGCCAGAGCTGGCCACCCCTCCTCACCCTCACATCAGGTGAAAAATCAGTTAGAGTGAGTCTCCTGCACCCTTTTCCACACCTCAGGGCAGAAGTGGCATTATTACTGATATATCAAGCCTCAACCGCTGTCTTGTCATCCTCCCAGCTTGGACTACTTGAGAAAGAAGCAGGAGAGAGAGCTGGAGGGGAATGATAGAATGAGCCACTTAATTTTCATTCATCTCACTGGAAGAGAGAGCACTTACAGAAGTAGTTTTACTTTTCAGAACACTTTTCTCCCTCTGCCTTCAAGCAGCCTTTTTATTCCTCCAAACATAAAGCAGTATCTGACTCTTCCTGTGCTCTTATTCACCTACTGCATCTTTTGTCACCTACTGAGGTAATAATAAACAAGCTCCTGAAGAGGCACAAAACCCTAAAGCAGCAAAACTGTACAGAACAATTGCCAACAAGTAGTTCATCCAGCCATCATAGGGCTACAAATATTTGACAAATCTGAGTAGCTCATGTTTCTACAGAAGTTTGCCTTGTAGATGAGAGTCTAGTTCAACTGCTGAATTATACCATGCTCTCTTGTTTTTTCACTAACTTTTAAGAACCTTGTGAAGTTCATTTGGTTATAATACAGCTTCATCAATCAAAACATTTTAATAACTACACTAAAATCAAGAACTTCCCAGTTCATCACACAGCAATTATTTGTTGCCATGCCTTCCCCAAGGATATTT
The DNA here is from genome assembly GCF_000695815.1 of Acanthisitta chloris. NCBI lineage: Eukaryota > Metazoa > Chordata > Aves > Passeriformes > Acanthisittidae > Acanthisitta > Acanthisitta chloris. The sequence goes on from NW_008651100.1 coordinate 3,300, forward strand.
TTTCCCCTTGCACTCTTTCCTTTCCATCTGTTCAGAGGAGTGACTCATGCCCTCAGTATGATATGAAAAGAACTTTATATGCAGGAATCTAGAGAGTTTTAACCAAGCCCTCATTTCTTCTAAACAGAAGTGCAGCAGTAGAAAGATGCAACTTCCTCTGTTTCAAAGGAGGGAAAGGGCTGCATTTTCTATCAGACATTATTGCTCTAACTTCAACTGGTAGACTATTCCTACTCAGCAGTCTCCGTAACCATCTATATCTCAAACTATATTTTTATATGCAGGAATCTAGAGAGTTTTAACCAAGCCCTCATTTCTTCTAAACAGAAGTGCAGCAGTAGAAAGATGCAACTTCCTCTGTTTCAAAGGAGGGAAAGGGCTGCATTTTCTATCAGACATTATTGCTCTAACTTCAACTGGTAGACTATTCCTACTCAGCAGTCTCCGTAACCATCTATATCTCAAACTATATTTCTAAAGCATCCTGTAGCTACCAAAATTACTCCGATTTTACTTGGTCTGACATCTTCAATAGCAGATGCATTTAACTAGCTGTTTGACATAGTTGTGAGTTAACAAAGGTCCTCAGTCACCCATCTAAAATCTGTCCCTGGGAGATGCTACATACACATTCTCGAGTCACTAAGCATTTCTTATAAAAACCTTTTCTGTGAAACACCACAAAAATTAACAATAGTGTTGGTTTTGGAGGGATTGCTTAAGAGGCAAAAAAATGCTTACTTTTCTGAAGGAAACTGTTTTATTGAAAATGAATCAATTGTTGAAGAGAGTTCACTATATTAGAGACATAAAAATGCATTCTTTTTTTAATGTACTATTCAGATATTATATATTAAATGTCATCATTTAGAAAACATATTTTAATGAGGGATATATAGGCCAAAATCAGTGTGATTTATTGCAGACATATCCAAGACAGCTGTAGATAATCTGAAAGGGCTCTTACAGCAGCTGCATCTCATTCAATACCAAATAATTTTATCTGCTGCAAGGCTGAATTCTATGACCACACTACAGATGACCCTTTAGAGATTGCAGATTAAAAAGCAGAATGCAATGCAATGCAATGTAATAATCCTGTATTTCTCCAAAAGTTGAGATACTTTATTTTCACAAATAAATCCTGCAGTTCAAGAAGAAATTACTGTAAAATCAAAGTAAATTAGAGATCACATTTCAGTGAATTGATTTTTTCTGAGACATGGTGACAACTCTGGCAAATTATTCTCAGACACAGATAAACAATGCTTGCTGGCGTCAAGGGGAACTACATGTTTCAAAAATCTCTATAATGAAAGCTGCTATTTCCAAAGCAAAGACCAAATATAAATTGTTTGTGGCATTTGGATTCCAGAAGCAACTGTTCATATTCCCATAAATAATCCTTAAATTTTGGCTCCAGTAGATGTCACAATCACAAATATCATAGAATCATAGAATTGCTTGGCTTGGAAGGAACATAAAAGGCCATGTAGTCCAGCCTCCCTGCCATGGACAAGGGCATCTAGATGCCTGGCCTTGAACACTTCCTGGGCAATGGCATTCATAGCTTCTCTGGGCAACCTGTTTCAGCATCTCACCACTCCCACAGTGATTTCTTCCTAATACCTATTCTAAATCTACCCTCTTCCTGTTTAAAGGCATTCCCCCTTGTCCCTTATCTCTATATGCCCTTGTAGGCCCCCTTTAGATACTGGAGCATACTGTGTGGTATTCCCAGAGCCTTTTCTCCAGGCTGAACAACCACAACCCTCTCAGATTCTGTTCCAACTCTTCACCTCAATAGGTGCTGGATGAGATCTGACCTAGTGAGGGGGTGTCCCTGCCCATGACAGGGAGGGTTGGGACTAGATGATCTGTAAAGTCCATTCCAAACCTTAAATTCTATGATTCTATGACATTATGCACTAGTCACAAGTCTGATGGCCAGTGCAATTCCAATGAGGAATCCAGGCTGACTTTTCTTGGTTAGTTCATTTTAATATATAACTTTTAAAATATAAGATTGAGCCAGAGGACATATTTTAAAAATATCTGCCTAAAGGTACTTGCAAAGGGTACTTTATAATGGTTAGGAGTCATTTTCTAGCTACATAGGGTTTGATTTTTGGTTTTATTTTAAATTTGAATTCTCTGTCAAACTCAAGTTAACATTAATGAGTAAGGAAGCAGATTTTGTATTTAATACCTTCCAAATTTGAGAACCAGGGATTAGATCATGAGCAAGATTTATTATTGACAGAAGATGCACTTCCCTCAACACTGCAGGAGCACTGTTTCCTTTTTCATGGTGTCTCCCAGACTACTCTGCTACAAGGGAATTTTAGCCACTTTTAAGGAAGAGAGGGAGGGTGTAAAGAGATACAGAAAAGGGAGGGTCTCAGTTTGTTCTGAGAACTGCTTCCACTTGCTCTCACAACAAAACCACATGTACACCACAGAGCCCAGAAGGATTAGGTCCAAATGAAAACATTAGCATAATATATTTGTTGAAAGACTCAAATTCCTGGCAACAACTCAAAAATTGTATTTGATCTCTCTTGAAAAAATGTTTTCAAGATCATATTGGACATAGTATGTTGAGAGGAAAAAATCTTCTACGTAAATCAATAAAATCTTTATTATAAATACAAAAATGTGCACTTTCTTTATATACAGAGTCATAAAGAGCTTGGCCATGTAAAATTCCACACATACAATCTTGTTCACCAAGCAAATTTTGACAAAAACATTCTTTGCTATTTGCAAAGATACTTGTCTCTGGGGGCAAAAAAATAAATTATTTGTACCCTTAGTGGAATTAAGAAAATCTTATCAGATACAGGCTGCAGCAAAAGCACACCTGTATGTTCCTGTCTTTCATGTAAACATACAAAATTAAAGAGGCCACAGCCCCTTTGTACACATGATTCTCCTGAGATTTTAACTAGTACTCACACACCATTCATTTGAGTCAGACCACTGATCTGCTGGCCAAAAAACCTGATTTTGCCATAGACTTTTATATCTTCAAACTAAAGTAAGCCTACTAAGGGGCAATCTTCCCATCAAAGATTTTATAAGACAAACAAGCAGGGCAGTTACAGTGTGAAATGGGCAGAAATGAGTTATCAAGCCTCTAAAGAGGGGCAG
>NW_008651100.1:6517-11964 GCF_000695815.1 Acanthisitta chloris
AATGCATCTTAAGTACTAGACCTTCCAGCATTAAAGTGATACATTGCAAGAGAAAAACCTTTTAAATGTCCATCTATAAGGCATTAATAAGACCCTATGTACCCCTGCAATTTTTGATCTGTAAATGCTCCCTTAAAATGCTTCACTTAGGTTTAATCGTTAAATAAAAAATATGTCACAAATTGTCAGAATAATACAATAGAAAACAAAGGGGCTTTTATTGAGTGGAGTTTTTTTATTTCAGGGTTTATTTTGAGCATTTTTTTTTTGAGCTAATATCATTATTTTAAGTAGATACAACTTTAGACTGACAGATTTTACGCTTTTTAAATGAAAGGTAAAGTACAGCTAAATTTAACTCTAGAGACTTAGAAAAGATTCTTATGGTATAAACTATGAGTGGCAGGTTCTCTTTTAAACATTTTTCAGATCTATACGCCTATGGATGATTATCATTGAGACAAAGAAGGAGCCCTCTACACTGCATTGGTGAGACTCCACATAGAGTACTGCATCCATCTCTGCAGTCCTCAGAGAAGACACAGACTTGTTTCAGCAGGTCTAGAAGAGGGCCACAAAAATAGTCAGAGGGATGAAATACTTCTTCTATGAGGACAGGCTAAGAAAGTCAGGGTTATACAGCCTGGAGAAGAGAAGGCTCCAGGGAGACCTTATTGTAGACTTTCATACTTATAGAAAGCTCATAAGAAAGATGAGGACAAAACTTTTAGAAGGGCCTGTTGTGATAGAAAAAGGGGTAATGGTTTTAAACTAGGAGAGGTTAGATGTAGACTAGACATAAGGAAGACGTTTTTTTCACAATGAGCATGGTGAAACACTGGAACTTGTTACCCAGAAAGGTGACTGATATCCCATCTCTGGAAATATTCAAAGCCAGGACGAACTGGGCTCTGAGCAACCTGATCCAATTGAAGACGTCCCTGCTGATTGCAGGGAGTTGGACTAGATGAGTTTTAAAGGTCCCTTCCAACTGAAACCATTCTACAATTCTAAGATTTGCCATGAACCAACAGAGAAAAAAAAAGAAGGTACTTGGGGAAAAGAATAGATATAGCTAAAAATTCTATACATGCCTTCCAGTCTCCTGCCTACTGAAATTTTCTACATGCCATGTCTGCTTAATTACCTTTATATAGGAAAGAACATTTAAGAATTGCAATCAGACTAAGGCAGCACGTATATGTACTGTAATTTAAATCATATCAATTTGATTTATGTTTTCATGTCTCATTGATGTCAGCTTGATTTATGTTTTTATACTTAGTTGATGCTTTGAGTATTTATTTAATACAATGGCTCTGCAAGCCAGAAAAGAATCTCATTTTAAAATTGCATTTAATTTCCTAAGCAGTTGTAAATTGGTACATGAGACAACAGCATGTAGCCTGTATCATACTTATTCAGTGGACTCAATAAAGGGATGATTCAAGACTCTGCCAATTTATTGATGAACCCCAAAATATTTTTACAAATTTGTTTTGAGAGATCCATACTTATTGTATGTAGAAATTAAAGTGGCATCCCTATTTTTCAGATTTCAGCACACTGATAGCAAAAAAAGTAAATAAAGTAGTTCACATGGTCTACAGCTACCACAGCCTTAGAAGATATTTATGACATTCCTATCACTCTGCTCATTGTATGGATAAACAAAATCCATATTTTCATCACTCTCTTAAACTTCTATATGGAGCAAGAAAAATTTCATAAGGCTCATATCTTGCCAGAATGACATTCCTCACTCAGTGTGTTCACAGTATCAAAAGTTTTGCAAAAATATATTCTAATACTGCAGACATTGTCTGTGTTGAATTCAGTCACACGTTATGATTAAGATGTCTTTTATACCTCTTAAGCAGCTGTGTGCTCCAAAGGAAGACAAAGATTTTTTAATCCTTCATATTAGACTAAGGAAGAAAGTAGGACCCTACAATGCCAATATTGATTTGCATTAGTTTTTCTTCCTAAAGCCTCCCTCAACAACTATACCCCTTAGCCCTTTATTATCATCATTCTCTCTCATCCCTTTCTTTTCACTGCTTTCTAGGACTTTTTATGTTTCTATTTATGTGGAGTATTATGTGGCAGGAAAAAAAGTTCCTTCAAGAATTTGCTTGCCATTGTTTTTCTTCTATATTTGACATTATAAATATTATGTAATATTTTGGGGTGTTTGGAGGTTTTTGTTTGTTTTAGAGTCCACCAAATAAAGAGAAGAAAAAGGAGATAAAATATTCAAGTGCATTGCTGGTTTCCTGGACTAATAAATCTATTTCATCATTAATATATCTCTTAGCTACAACCATTTGTTTTAGCTACAATCAGTTCAAATTCAGGTGAAAGTTTTCCAAATGTTTTCTTAAATAAAATTGGGGATGGTGATGGGCTGGAACTGTTGACACACATCTTGCAACTCTCTTCCCCAACAGGGGTAAACTGGAGTTTAGTTCTTGCAATACCCTGTTTTTTTGTTTTCCATCTGCTAGGCCTTTTTTTGTACACTTCAGTGGCTAATTCCAGTTTTTTATTTTCCTGGATTGCATAATGTTGAAATCTGGTTGTGAAACAGAGAGCCAAAAAAAGGAGATCCATTATGATTTGATGTTATTGTTGTTCCCACAGACAGACATAAATCCCTACTGCATATCCTATAATCTCCTCACCTGCCCCTTATAGTGTTTTTCTGTTTATTCAAAAAGAGAATGACAACCCTTCATGTTCATCATGAGCATGTGCCAAAAATACAACACAGGAAATGACATGCTTCACTGACAGAACATTGGCCGATGAACTAGAAAAATCCCAAGAGTATTTCTATGTTAGAACTAAGATTTGTAGCTAGCATAGTACACTGGACTTCTTTTTTTCAGTTTGGTACTGCTAAGAAATTTTGAGCATACAGAATTTCACTGAAGAGAGAATACTTTATTGTAATACATAGGATAAAAAATGAAAGAAAAGTATATAATCATTATTAATAATTTTACAAAACCAAGCTGTTTCTGGTGTCACATGAAGTTACTTGATCCTGAAGAAAGGTAAATGACATCAGATTCTGAGATTGTGCGGTCAAACAAATAGCACAAGAAATTACAGGTACCTATTTTATGCTGTTTGCATGTGCATACCACTCACAATTTAAGAATGGTAGATTTTAAAATTGTGGAAAGATCTATTGAAGACTCCAAGATTGTTTTTGCAAATATGCATTACAAAGCCTTCACTTACGATTTACTATAATTACCATAGAACACCTCAGAAGAAAGCTGAAGATCCTCAGAATCTAAATCCTACATAGTTATTTGCCCATGAAATCTAGACTTTACAGCTTCACATGCACTGAAGAAAGAATATAAAGCAAGTAGCTAAGAAGCAGCACAGTACAGAGGGGACATGAGCTAAAGGAGATAAAGGAGAGGATAACAGAACTAGCAGAAACTTAGATTCTTCTCCAAAGGTCTAATTTTTCAAGTCACTGCACGTTTTCTACAGTAATTAAAAGTAATGGAAATTGCAATGTTCAACATTTCCAGAGATAAATGGCTCAGCTCTCTCATAATATCTTTGGCTGCTTTTGTTTCCCATTTTAATATGTCTTTAAAGTGTATTCAACAACCATCACTATCCTAAAAAGCGCACTCAGTCACAGCTGTCTCTACTGCCAGTGACACCTTGGAGAAGTTTGTCTCAACATTGGAGACTGAACAGCATATGAATTACGCAATGCAAGGCACAAGATACCTGTGTAAGGGCAGCATGGTAGTTTCAATGAAAGTCCAGTACAAAATGCATTCATATAAAATGTATAAAGCAAAACATGAAAACAGCCCAGAGGTAAGAGCATATTTCTTTGCTAATGCTAAAAGGCAATAGCAGGAAGAAGTTATTCTACTTGCAGAGCCTCTGAGCTACTGTGTTACTTCCTTATCTCTTGCTTCTAATATGTAACTGCAGTTTAAATCAAAGTTTAGAATTAGAATTGAGATTTTGATGGTTGAAAGCTGATATTTAATCTAACACATCTGATTTCCTTCTGAGGTATATTAGCCTCCTCCCAAAAGCACTTAATAGAGCATTAAAAGCTTAATTTAGATCAGTTGCTCCATGTTGTCCATCTGTTTTTATTTCACTATTCTAAACCTGAATGTTCAAAGAACTTAATCCTTATAAGGACTACTTCTCTTAATTGTTCCTTTTTTTAGTGGATTTTCCTAGGGTTTAAAAAACAATGGTTACATATGTCTTAGTTTTGAATATTGTATTTCATAATGCAAGCAGAGAAAGTATGTTAATCAGATGTTTGAAATTCTCTGATATCCTCTAGTCTTACACTTCAAAAAAAAATCCACGTTGGTCTTATTACTTTGTGTTTCTCTTTTATACTTTTCCTCTTTGAGATTTCTCCAGCTTTTCCATGTCCAACATTTCTATTCTGATTCTATATCCTCCAATTGCCTATTTGTCCCCACAATCACAAAATCGGTAAGGATTCACACTTTTTACTCCATCCCTTGCATCTCCTCAGCTTTGGATATTCTTCATGTGGAGCAAAATATTCTTGATCTCCCATTATATATAGAGAAGATCTCATAGGAGTTTTCTTCCACAGGCAGAAACATATCTGTATGTGAGTATGCCCAAATTTGTTTGCTCTCTTATGCATTAGTCCAAACTAGCTCTCTTCCCTGGAATGTGCTACAATCATTGACCAAGAGCTCTAATCACCATATCTTTCTATTCACTGTATTTTTCAAAGATGTCAAAACAGAATTTTTGGTTTTCACCCATAATATTTCCTGAACATTGTGACAATAGTTTTAAAACCATATTTAGCACTGAGGTTTGGATTTTAAAGCAAGAGTGAAGTAAATGACAAATTTTACATTATTTATTGTCTCTGTTTTCTATTTCTAGGGAAGTCAATCATTATAAATATTTATATACATGAAAATAGCAAGCAGAGGGCGCAAGTTGATTTAGCTGAAAGTTTCTGAAATTATCCAGTTGCCAGATTTCCCAACAACAATGTAGTTTCCACATGTAGATGTTCCTGCCCTTCTGAAGGACAAGAATGTTTCACAGCCAAGATATTTTCATTGGAATATTTATTTCCAATTTGCATTCATAAAAACTAACTGCTGCTCTGGTTTCATTTGAGGACATAAGAGACTCTCACTAGTTCACAGAATCAGACCCTGAGTGAAAAAAGAATAAAAAATTGACTTAGACCTGGTAATTAACTTACTAAAATCTTTAAATGCATTTTACTATCTTCATTTTTCTAATTCTAATTCTTTTTGTTAAATAATTACCAATAAATAACACGAGAAAGAGAGAAAGAAAGAGAGAAAGAAACAGAAAAAGAGAGAAGGAGAGACAGAAAGAAGGAGAGAAAGAAAAAAGAGAGAGAGAAAGAGAGAAAGAGA
>NW_008651101.1:0-22799 GCF_000695815.1 Acanthisitta chloris
CAGCAGGGGCAGCTCCGCCGCCCTCACCGTCCTGGACGGATTGGGACGCTGCGGCTCCCGGGGAAGGGAGAGTTGGAGCATCCCGGTGCCTCCCGGAGGCAGGGGGAGGAGGGAGAGGCACTGCTTCTGAAAAAGCACGGGGAAAGAAGGCTGAATCAATAAAAGTGGAAAATGCAGCAGGTTCTGAGGCGTCTGCGAGATTTCCGTTGGCCCAAGGAAATGCCTGGGAATTATCTGTGGGATGGGAAACAAATGGAAAATGCCCGCGGTGCTGCGGGGCTGTGACCAGGGGCAGGTAGGGATCTCTGGGCAAAACACAAACCCCAAGGGCCAGGGACTGGCTATGTGCTTTTGCCCCCAAGAAGTTAAAATGCTAAACTGAGCACGATGCAGTAAAGCACAGCATCGCGGGTTGTGTTTAATCATCTTCGCAAGGCCCTGTCAGTGCTGGCTCCGCAGTGAGAATGCTTCATGAAAAATAGTTGTGCTTAAATTCTGTACATAAAATTATATTTGCAACCCTTTCTCGTAACTACCATATACACGATTGCTGTTTTATCTATGCAAGGTCGTAGAGGGATTGCAGTTCTTTGCCTTGCTAGATGACTGGTTGGCATCATATTTGATGCAGTTGATCTGTGACATTTCTGGTGAGAAATCCTGTGTCCAAGTTTCTGAGTATTTTGGGTTAGGCAGCCTTCGAAGAACATCCCGTTTCTTTTCTTAAACACACTGGAGCAAACTTGCATTTAAATCTGTTCCTCACTGTCAGGCTCAATTTTGAGAAGCTATTTGACTTTCAGAAAATTGCCTTTATCAGCTCCACATCACAGATACCATCTCAACAGACTCTTTGTCCCAAGGCAACTAAGAACAACAGCAACAGCAAAACCAAAACCAACCAAACTTTTGTTTACTTTTTTTTAGGTATATGTTTCCTTTTTGCTGTATCTAACCTAACATAAACCTCTCTCTTTTGCCGCAGACTGAAGGTTTCTCTGAAGCTTAATCTTCAAGATGAAGTTCTTACTAGCGGTTTTATTTTTCATCTCATTCTCCGTATGGGTTGAAGAAGTCTGTTCCAAAGAGAAGTCTTCAAAGAAAGGAAAGGGGAAAAAGAAGCAATATCTGTGTCCATCGTATGTTTCTGGTTTCTTTTATGCTTTTGTATGATGGTGATCCTGCCATATTTTTAACAGTGGAAATTATGTGTCAATTGAAGTAGAAGGCAATGCTTTCTGCTGAAAGAACGGGGTCTGTGGTGGGGATGGGAGGAAGAGGCTTTGACCAGCTTCATAGTTAAGTTCTATCAAAGTGTCTCTTCTGCAGCAGGCCCTCTGTTTTAATGAAAGGAAAAATCTAAGCCCTAGTAAGTAATTTCTTTCCTGATGAGGGATTCTAAGCCGGTGTCTTGCTGTTTATGGGGACACAGTAACACAGTCCCGTAGTGCTGTGCTGTCGAGCATCATGTTGCAGGTGTGCTGATGAAAGCAAGTAGGATCAAAACTGTCAGACTGAAATTCAGATTTTGGTCAGCTAGTGTTGTAAGAGAAGGCTTGTCCTATGCATGTTCTTATTGCATGTTGAGTAGAACTAAGGTCTTCAACATCTTCCATCAATGATTTACGGTTTTATAACTTCTATGGAGTTGAATTGACTGTTGCTTATACAGCTTGTCCTTATGGAATAATCTCACTGTAAAAATACAGAAATTAAAATATGATTGCCCAGCTGAATAGAGAATGTGCTCTAGACACCTATGATTACTTGATGTTAAAAATACTTTCTAATGTCTACCTTGTTTTATGTTGTGATCCATAGGACAGTGCGAAAGTTTTATTTGTGAATGCTGTTCCTGTCCTTTTCTTGGGCACTGTTGCACATTTTTTAGTATTATGTTGTAAATATCTTAGGAAAAGACTGATGGAATATGATAAGTTGCCAGTAAGTGTAGAAAAATACTATGCCTGAAATGATAAAATTGTTTAGACAAATTTAATACATATTTCTTTTTTGAGCGTAGAAGAAGTGTGAAATATTAGACCAGCTATTTAACATTAATAGACTTTTTCCAAAGAAAAAACAAAGCAAAACAAAAAGTAGAATAACCAGACAGAAGCATTGTTAATACTTTTAAAAGTTCACACTATTTTTAAATATTGACAGTGGTGTTTATTTGTAACCTGAACTTTTTAGGAAATTTCTACACATGGTGCATGTTTTCCTTCTTTTTTTTTTTTTAATATATCAAACCTTAAAAATGAGATTTGTCCTTGGATTTGAATACATGTAAGATACAAGCCTCAAATGTCTTGACTCATTGGAAATGACTCCTGCCTGTTCTTTCCCCTTTGAATAGTTAATATGAGTTCTGCATGAAGCTTTTAGTCTGAGGTTTATAGCAAGGTGAGAAATGTCATAGTTCCTAGGACAGGCATCAGCATGGAATCCCGTGGAAAGTGAGTTACATTGCTGGGAACTGAATCCAGATCTTCCCTGGTCTTACTGAAGCAGCCAGGATTTCCCCCTGTTCTTGACTTGATCTTAGTAGAATTTAGAACACTGATGTCATTTTTTCTTAATAAGTGAGTGAATTTTTTGTTGTTTGTTTTTCTCTTAAACCCAGTATTTCTTGGTGCCCGTTAAATAGGGTGTCACCAATATACTTCAAAAACGTGGAATAAATGCTATAATTTTCAAAGTGAAAATTTCCACCCAGTTGAAGCTTTCTGTGAAAATACTGGTGGAATCCAGTATTTGTCTGATGTATCACGTCTGCAGTGTTGCTGGCTAGAAATACTTGCCATGGCAATAAGCCCTGGTCATTTTCTGAATAATGAACAAATCTATACCTTACTTGGCTGAAGTTCACAGCTTGAGAGACAACCACTTGTAATAGCAGGGTTGCAGGAGTGCTGATTTTGTGGTTGGCATCTAGAAGACCTCTCATGTGAATAAGCAATGAAAGTCAGTTCTGTCTTGCAGAGAAATTATCTAATGCTCTCTTAGCTCAGGCTGCTGTTGGCAAACTTTGAATCGTCAGCATTTTTAAAATGATCTCTCACGAAACTTCTTGACTTGTTGACACTCTGTTGTAAAAAAGGCTGCCTACTCTTAATAATTTTTTCCTGTGTGAAAAAAGTAAAGAATCTTTCCTCGGAAACAAACCAGAACACAATTCTGTGGACTGGGAATTAAGTGATACTATAAGGATTTACTAAAAATAATCCCCAAGGAAGTGTCTGAATGAAAAATTTCCCAGTAAAGCATAAAAGAATATTTTAGAAGAATGCATTGTATCTTTTTAAAAGAAAACAAATGCGATTTTTGTATGATTTGTAAAATTGATCAGTGCAAATTCCTAACGAATACATACATTTATAAGTTAAAGTCTTAATCTCCTTTAATTTGCATTGTTACTGGTGCAATAAAATTTAAAGCTTAATTGTAACAAATTATTACCTTTTGTTTCCTTACAACATGTGAAATGCTAAATTTTGCCTCTTCAAGAGGAAAAAAAAAAGGCTCTAGTAATTATGTAAGGAACAGTTTTCTTTTACAAAATTTATAATGAAATTCGGATCTGTGCAAATAACTTTTCAGGAAAGATTTATACTGAATATGATGTTACTGCCCAAGTTCCTTATGTTGAATGCTAAGAAATGGATGGTTATAAGACTGGTTTGGGACTTTAGCCTGAGTTTGTTTGTATGAAAACTAAGCGTACTTGAACTTTTCCTTTTATGGCTCTCCAGAATACAAGCCTTTCACCGAATGTGCCCCTCTGGCATGAAATCAGCTGCCATTAGGGTAAGCTGAAAACAGGCTGATTAGAAACCCCATAAAAAGTTCATTATTGTCTCATAAACAGATATTTGCTTCCTGCAATTAGGAAAATTCTCATTTGTATCTTAGACCAAAACCTCTTCCTTGTGATAATTCATGATGCTGTACTTCTCAGTGCACTGTGTGTTAGGGACTTGATTTGCTAGTTTATTTTCATTTGCTGCTGAAACTGTTTTTCCCAGCTCTTTCATTGAAGGGTTTCTTGTAGCTGATGCTTAATCACTTGGTTCTTGCTTTGATTTAATGCTTGCTTAGAACAGATGTAAGATTTCACATCTTGCATTTAGATCATTTTCCCTCTTACCTCAGGCTTTCCAAGTGAAACATGGAGTAATTATACTTGTGTCTGATTCCTGAATCTTTGTTGATTAACAAAGAAATTGACATATTAGGCCTAAAATGCTGTAATAGAGTTTTGCAGCATAAATCTGGGAAACTGGCTTCCACAGATGCATAATGCAATAAAATATAAAGCTTTAATGTAGCAAAAATTTTGCCTTTTGTTTCCATGGAAAATCTTTTTTTAAAAAAACCAATCAGGTCCACCTCTTCAAGAAAAAAAAATTTTATTATGTTCTTCTGTTTACAAATCTTCATTTCAAAATTCTCTATACTGAATACAGATGATTTTGGTACAGCAGCAGATGGATTTAGTCACTTGATCTCTTCCTTGCTCTCAGACTACCCATACCAGTATTACCTTTGCTCTTCATGATTCCTTATGCTACCTGTTTCTGTTAAACATGTTGGACAGTTAGCTGTGACTTTTTCTAAGAACACTGCTGAAAATTGTTTTTTCTTTTGTTTCATCATAATAAACACTTCTGTTATTTTATGATGTTTGAGCTGCTTGCTCAAAACTGCTTGCTCAAAACTGCTTGCAAGATCTCTAGACAAATGAAATTATAAGGAAAGGGAAATCTGGTTATGACAGTGTTATAGAAGGCATAGAGATGTTAAGAGTGTCAAATAGCAGCTAACAAAACCAGTTATAATTGTGCTCATCATCACAGCTATCCCTGTTAATTATAGTTTTAGTATGACTCAGCTGTTCACTTGCACAGTGTTCATTTCTGAGGATCCCTCAGTGTCCCTAATACTGCAGCAATGCTGAGAGCATAACCTCAGTCGCCAAATCTCATTGTTTTGTCTGGATGTCAAGACTGTGCTTTTAAAACAGCATCCCTCTTCACCTTAGTGCATTTCTCCACATGGAGATTTATATCCATATAGGTGATTAACCTAATAGTGTATAATATCTGTAGAGACGTTTTTACCCACAAAGCAGGAGTACAAATCATATTTTGGCTTGTATTCAATAAAGCATATCAGCTACTTCAGAAACTGTGAAATGGCCCTCTAAGCCCTCCAGAAAACATGGCTTGTGCCATCTGCCAGGGCAGAAGCTTAGAAAGGTCACAGATGCCAAGGTTCAATAAACAGCTTCTTTTAAAAAGCAACAACAAAAGACAGTGGAACTAGGGGAAAGAAGCCTCTGATGTGTTTAAAACAATAGAGTTGTATGAAAGTCTGTCCTAAAATTTCTCTTGGTTAACTTTCAGCTTCTGACATGCTCTTCCCGTAAAGATTAAAGTAGAAGTTCAAAGTATGTCATATACCTACACCTTTCCATGGACTAGAGCTCTTTTATCAAGTGTTTGGATATACCCAGCCTCTCTGTCTGTATTATGTGATCATCCCCAAAATGTAAATGGTGGGAAAGCAGAATCATCTCTCTCTTCACTGGCATCTTGTTGAGACCACTTGATAATCTGTGAACATTTTCATTCATAGGTATGATGGGAAGGTTAATGCAGTTTATGGGAGAAGATGTAATGCAGTGAAAGAAAAGCCTGAATTTGGTTGTGGAGCCAGTTATATCTGACAGTATACATTGCAGAGCCCAGGTCTGGTTCCTATAAAAGTTCTTTTGCCTCATAGTAACAGCAGTTGGTCAGTGGTTTAATTATTCTGTAGCATGTAACTCTCATGGAAAGCCGTGATCCTGGACAGAGAGGACCACATTCCAGTAGGTTTGGGAATTTGTTTTCAGAGTGGATGAAAGCACTGGGGAGTAAAAGATAAAGTTGTATAAGCAAAACCTAAGTTCTCTTGTAAAACAGTAATTAAGTGTGGTAGGCTGGTTCTTGTTCAGTAGTTTTCCCTCCCAGTGAGCAGTGTTTACTCCATTCTGAACAATGTAGTGATGAGGCACTACAACTGTATGGAAAAGTTACAGACTTTGTATTTCATATACAACCTCCAGACTGAGAAAAACCTTGGATCTGTGGGTTAAATTGCACCACATAAACCTATGCCCAAGGAAAACCAGAGGTCTAAGTTCTGTTCTCAAGTCAAATTATATAAATGTCTCTCAACTTAAGCTTTCCTTGTGTATCTCCACTTATACCACCGTGCAGGTGGTTAGATTTTACCAAGATTCATCTGTTGTTACCCCCTCCGTACTTAGAGCATTTGGAACAAAGAAGACTGAGACAAGGAACTGATGTGGATAAATTACTTTAAACATGTCTGTAGTTTTCCTTAAACATTTGGATGCTGGTCACGTTTCACATCTGTGTGCTGTATCAGGACACAGCAGGACACCTGTTATGCACAGGGGTCACGGGTGATTCCTTCTGCAGGTTGCAGAGATGCTTTAGCTGGGAGCAAACAGCATACCTTTAGAAATGGAAATATTGCTGTGAGCTTGCTGCGGGCAGTACTAGTTCAGGCTGGGTGAAATCCCTGGTTCCTAACCTGGTTCTGTTTTGGGGGCTGTGGCAGGCAGATGAATCAGCTTGCTTTTCTTAAATTTAGTGAATAATAAGGCACTCCAGATCACCATATTAACACTCTTTAAGGTGTCCAACCCTGACAATGCTGGGATCACCATATTAATACTTTTTAAGGTGTCCAACCCTGACAATGCTGAATGTGAAACCAAAGCTGGACTTGAGAAGTTTCTGATAGACAAGGACTGAAGTAGTGACACTAACTGAGCTGTTCACACCACTCAGTTGCAGGAAGGTTGCCTACATGCCCAGATCAGGAGGCTTTGCTCTGTGATCTGTCTACAGTGTGAGGTGAAAGAGGAGTTATTTCACTCCCATGACTCACAGTTCACAATTTGGGGTGTCCAGTCTGGGTTTCTGTTTCAAAATTTGCGATATGAACCTTTGTCTTTGTTCACCACACTGCATTTCCTCCAAATTTAGGTACTGAAGATATGTACCTAATTTTAGCTGTTTAGGTGTCAGCTGCATTTGTGAAGACACATGAATGGTTACTCAGAGTTCCACAGTTTTAATGTAATTAGCAATACCACTTTTCCTTGCAGGAATTGTAATTAATCTTCTGGTAATAGACATGTCACCTGGCACAGTTTGAAAATGTAGCTATTACACATAGTGGAGATCAGAGTGATCACTCAGAAGAATTATATTGTATGTCACTGATTTGTATTAACCTGTTTTTAACCTGTTTTGAGCTATTGCACCCAGAAAATCAAATTCCTGCAAATTAGAACACTGATAGTTTATATCAGGGAAATTGTACTTACAATATATGGTGAGATACTAGATATTATGTTTGCCAGAACATATTTTTACCTTTCTCAGATATGCACTGCCATGTTATATGACTAAAATGTCAGTTTCCATCATGTAGATTAGATAAACTGTACTAAAATCTGTTGTTTCAGCAGCATACAGGAAATTTACTGGAGATAACTGAACAATGTCCGTTGGAACACATATTTTATGTGTTAGACAGTTATCTAAAACTGTGCAGAGGTAAAGCTTAATGCTAGATTATCCAAACTACGTGCTTTAAACCAACACCAACAATAGAATAGTCATGCTACCTGACTGTCTGGACTGCAGTGTGTATAAGGTGGCACGTGAATACATCCCTGTGACATGCCTTTTGGTTGTTTTTTTTTGCCTAATTCTCATGCCATAAGTAAAAAGTGCATTCAAGATCTCTTCTAAACTTAGAGATTCTTCTGTATAATGGGATTTTAAGACTAGGGTTCAGGGCAGTAGGTGAATTAATAAAACGACAAAGGTTCTCCTTGTGTAGAATGTTGTTCATATTCTTTTCTCCACTCATCTTGCTGTAGCACTGCATGTAGTAAGGGCTCCTTGTAACTTCAGTGAGCTCTGCAAGACTAAATGTCATGATGACCCATAGAGATAGGTCTTCTGACACACTTGCCTGACACATACATAAGAAGCCATATGAATTTCAAACCAAGTGTAATACATGCTTCCTTTTGTCATGCATATCTGCTTATCTAAACTTCTGGATTTTGATTAGTGAATCATGAAAATATTTATCTCTTGCCAGCAACTGAAAATCTTGATCATGTTCTTCAAAGGCAGTGATAAAATGTGTAGAGCTGCAGTGGAAGAGGAGTTGGACACCTTACTGCATATTCCATGGAATACAGTATTTAAAGTAATTGTTTAATTCAGCAGTGATACCAGATGTAACCTCCCAAAGACCAGAGGGAGACGTCATATCACACTGAGATGTTATGCTGAAAGACTAACTGCACTTTGTTTTCTTTCTGGCTTTTGAGGACACTGTTTGTAGAAGTGAGAATACATTTGAGAATGCCACAATACCATTTGCTTTCTTTTTTTTTTTTAGTCAGAAAAACCAAAAATTATACTTCTGGTTTGGGGTTTTTTTTGTGTTGGTTATTTGAGATATTTTTTACTGTTACTTAAGTAACTTCTTGTTAAGGCAATTTCTAGCATTACTATTATTTGCTTTTAAATTCTCTTTATAGCCACTGTGAGACTTGTGTTGCATTATCCGTTGGCATTCACCATGTCTTGCTTAGAACTCATCAATTACTGTGAAAAGTGCTGTATTTCCATTTGTTAATTCTTTCCATCAGCTCCTCATACATTTGACACATATTGAAATAAATACATTAAAAATAGAAATCTATGCATGCTTCAGCTGTGGAAATCTAAGGCTAGTTATCAGCTTTTCACAAATGGGAATGCTTGAGGTTGAATTAGAAAGGGTGTAAACAAGTTCTTAGTTGGTCTGAGTGTTGTTATATGGGACTCAGCCTTCAGCAGGCAGAAGTAATGCTTCTTCTAGGGAAGCAGATCTCAGCACAAATTCTTTTTCCTTTATGTAGTCTACAGATTTGCCTATCATTAATAAATTAATTCCAGAATGGCCAATTAAGCAGGGGTGTTTGTGGCTTTAGGTAAATATTAATAGTCTCAGCCTCTTTATCCAAACATCTAACACATCCCATTTAGTATTCTGTGAAGTCCTTCTACTCTTCTGTCACTCTGAAGATGGCATAATGTCTTAAGTCACCAAAATTAACATATATGATGTATTTATTTGAGGGTGAAATTTAGGCATTTGGTCAGCAAGGGTCTCTGAAGGAAATCCAGTCCTTGTGATGATGTTTCGTTGCATAAGTGCTATTGAATAATGGTAGTTCAGTGACAGCATGCTGTAAAACACCACAGTGAAAATGTGACTGATACTCAGCAGGGCTTTTTTTCCAGTAGCTATTTCAACCACTTCATTCAAAGTGACCTTTAAAACCAGCAATTACTGACTCTCAGTGCTTCTTCTCCTAACTCAAAACAGCCAATGCTGTTGGATTTCACTTGGTTCTTAGGTAAATGAGGATACATACACTTACATACTTGCCTAAGTTCAAAACACAACCCAACAGCTTGCAGCAGATGTGGTCATGGTGTTCTTTACCAGAAGGCAGTGCTGCCACTGTTCTTCCCACTGCTGTCTTCTCAGTGCAGTACATCTCCTTGGCCCCTCTCATGGGTGGCTTTTGAACAAACAGCCTTGAACAGTTACTTGTATTAACATACTTCTGCACTGCAACTCAGCTCTTACAAAACTAGCACTTTATTCCTCTTATTTGAAGAGAAAAATAAACCTGTCAGCTGCACTTGGCTTTCTTTTGCCATTTTTTGCTCACTCATTTAATTTCTCAGACTTTTTTCCTTATTCCATTTTATGAGCGTCTGTATTTCATTTATGTGTCTGTGGTATCCTGTGTGATTCAGATTACTCTTTTCACTATTTAATGAACTTCTTTGTATAACCCATAGCAAAAGTAGTTTACAGAAAAAAGGATTTAAGTTTGTTCATTAGTTGTTGCTTGGTTGTGTTTTAATATTTCATTATACTGTTCATATATCATTTCAAACAAATCCTGTTGTCTGTGTTAAGTAAATTGTCCTTTTATAAATGTAATTGCTGTAGACATCTGATGTAGATGTTTTAGGTATTAGTATGTGTGACTTGCAAGGAAGCACTGCTCTGAACCTTTTTGTATCAGATAGAATACAGTGTATAGAGTGCATTTTTAATAGCTAAATGAGCATCCTTTCTGTTTTG
Source organism: Acanthisitta chloris (assembly GCF_000695815.1). Lineage (NCBI taxonomy): Eukaryota > Metazoa > Chordata > Aves > Passeriformes > Acanthisittidae > Acanthisitta > Acanthisitta chloris. The sequence continues at coordinate 10,252 of NW_008651101.1, forward strand.
TTCCTGCTTCAAAATGGAAAATGATCATAACATTTAACTTTGTGTATGCCTGTTGTCCAATTAGTGGTACCTGCAAAAATATGTGAATACATAGCTGGTTGATGATATTTCTGTAGCAACCTGTTCATTGGTAAAGGTCATCAGTGAAAACAGCACATCTCAAAATTAGAGGAATAGAATAGAATAGAATAGAATAGAATAGAATAGAATAGAATAGAATAGAATAGAATAGAATAGATCAGCCGGAAGGGACCTACAAGGATAATCTAGACCAACTGCCTGACCAAATGAGGAAATAAATTAGTTCTTTTACATAATGATCCAGTTTGAAGTAATGTATAACAACCTATAAACTCAACCCTGGGAGAATTGTTTGAAGGTGAATTTATCAATTATTCAAAGGAGTTAGAACATCTGTTGCTGTTTATTAGGTTTAGTATTAAATTAGCAAAGGTTTACTGTACACAGAAAAAGGACGTATTAGTGGAAGTTAACATATGTTGCTAAAAGTAAAAATTTCTTTGTTTTATTAGCGGACTGTTTATCTCTGGGTAAGTTCTGGTGGAGCAATGAGTTCGCCTATGTGGTTGCAATGTCACAGGGGTTTTAGAGTGTTTAGTGCAAGAAATGGGTGGGTGATTATATGCTGCAGCCACTTAATGCTGCTCCAAAATTCTTTTCTCATTCTGTATGTTACAGTTTAAGCTATACTCATGGGTACACACTTTTTGGTAGCTACATCTCTGAGCAGTCTTTGGAGTGGATACTTATCCTGCTAGTGGCTGATGAGTAGTCCAAAATTTCAAGGAGGATTGAGTGGTTATTTACTGCCATAATTTCTTCCTCATTTATAATGTCAAGCAAATACTAGAAAATTGCCAAACAGTTATGCAGCTGTAAGTTTTGGAAATATCCTGAATACAACAGGGAAAACAGAAATCTGATTATTTTGTTTGTGAAGGATAAAATGCTCAAAAGGTATCAAGGAGACTATATAGAATAAAATGATGTTATCATAAATGATTGACACATTTTTAATAATATGGAACTCCTTCATAGTTTTATTTAACATTTTAGCTGTTAAATGTAACTGAGGAGGTTAAATCTCATTGGGAAGGCATAGTGAGTGCTACCAACTCATTCAGATCTAGTTCATTTCCTCCTGTTCCACCAAAATGTTTTGAATACAACCTGTTCTTATAGACAGTTGTTGGAATTGAACCTCTGGATGCTGCGGGTTCATAAATGTTTTGTTTGAGGTGATTAATACTAGCTGAAACTGTCATATTGTCTCAGAATATGCACTAAGTACTAGTGACTAGGTACCAGGTACAAGCTACCTGGCCTCTCTATGCTAAATACACAGACGGGTCACATAGCTGTAATTACTCTTCTAAGGAAATCACAAGTAATTAGAAGCTCTCCTTTGCTACTATTTTAAAATTTAAAAGCTCTTATGCATCAAATAAGTTTCCAAATGTAACCCCTTTTGGCAAAAGACAAATGTGTGTTTTCATTAATGATTGAAATACAGCTCTGAGTTTTTATGTTTATTCGTGCCTCTAATCATTGCTTCATTCCCTTGTTGAAATCTATTTTCAAGTCAGTTAAAATTTGCTAATTAAGAGGAACTTGTGCACATGGGTATGTGCACAGCCAGACTCAAAATTTGATAGAGTAGGTTTTTAAGTTAAAGTGTAGTAAAGCTATCCATTCACATATGTTTAACACAGGGGACAAAAAAGGTGCAATTTTCTGCATGAATTCCACTGTAGGATTCTGAGTAAATGTTGATTCTGCGTCTACAATTTTTCAGTAGGTAAATTTACCGTTTCCCTTATGGTTTGATTCAAACCAGTTGTTTTTAAAAGTGAGGTTATTCATAAAAGCTCTTCAAGGGCTAGGATGTGGTCTCATCTTCAATTTTCCATCAAATAACAATGACATTTATTAATTATTTTCCCAGTAGTCAATAAGAAAGATGCTGAACAGGAGCTACTATAATTGGACATCTTAAAATCAAGAGGTTTCATACATTCATGCAACTTTTTTAAACTGGCTAAAAGCGTTTTGGAGAGTTAATATTTTCTTCAATAAATGTTTGAATAAGGCAGAAATCCCAGAGGACATGAAGGAATATGAAAGATAAGAAGAAAAAAAGCCATGAACTGAGATGTTATAAAGAATAACTTGTAGGTCTGTCAAACTGACATTGATATGGGAGAGAATAGCGAAAAAAAGAAATTAGGGTAAAGGAGGCAAGGGCAGCTGATACTGATTATGGAAAACATTTAGGAAATAAACTGGGTCATTTTAGAAAATATTTTCATAGATTTGTTTGTGAGAGGGATTATGACATACCTCTGTAGAGTGTTTGTCTTGTTTTTACATGGCATCTTGTTTGCTAAATTACAATAACAGAAAGTCAGCAGACTAGTCATGAAAGGCACGGGAAAGTTATTATGATACAGAATTCAAAATTTGAAACTGTCAGGAACAGGTTTTGTGCACAACATCCAAATTAATTTACATGATATTATCAGCTTGCTAGGTGCATAAAGTAGCTGGGGTGGGGACTGATGCACCCTTAGTGCTTTTTATTCCACTCCATTTCAGGTACTCTTGTAGCTGCATTTGCCTGTCACAGGTTCTTTTTAATTGTAGTAATGGTTTTAATTTAACACCCATCACAATAACAACAACGTAATTGAAGATGTTTCAATTCCCCCTGCAAAACCAGAGGAGAGTCTCAGGCCTCGTTTTCTGTAACAAAGCTTTTATTAGCTCTTGACAATGAGATTATGCAATCCTCCAGTTCTGGGTGGAATAGCTGGCGATGTCATGCAAGAGCAGGAGACAGCCAAAAGCCTCTGCATGGTTTGGCACCTCTACAAAGTGACTGTCAATTTACTGAAGTTCCTAATCTGACAGTCAGTAAAAATAGTTCAGGTGTCTGCTTTCTGCTGATGAAGAAATCAGGTCCCTCTGGATATTTATGGTAGGAGGGAAGGGAACAATTAGTGAATTGTGGTTTATTTGTTTCCAGGTTTACAGAGCATACAGGAGAGCTTTTGTGTTTATTACAGTTTCTTGGAAACTACTGAAACGTCTTAAGGCAAGGAAGACTATACAGTATGAAAGCTGAAAATAATGACAATATTTTGCTCATTAAATGACACGGCGTTACTTTAAAATAAGTATAAGCACACAGTTGTTTCCATCTTGATAGTAACTAATGAACTTTTTTTTACAGACAGCAGTCAGCTGAAGACCTTGCAAGAGTACCTGCTAATTCTACCAGCAATATCTTGAATAGGCTATTGCTCACGTACGATCCCAGGATAAGGCCTAATTTCAAAGGTTTGTTAGATAATTTATCCTTTGTTTTAATTTTTGGAATTATTCTTTTCACCCATAGAAAACTTACGTAGAGATAATATTAATAACCTAAATATCTGTTTGGGGTTTTTTAAATGAATATTTCACTAGATAGTGTGAAACTGCAGAAGGTATTTACCCTTCTGAGCTGAAAGATAATGTGTTAGTATTTCATGATCATAATAGTATGTGATGCTTTATTATTATTAATTTTATTTTATAAAAGAATTTTTAAAAGTAGAAATAGACTTTATAGGAAAAGTTTATAAGTTTGTAAAATGTCTTTTTATCCTTACATTTTAGTTAGACTTTAGTAGTATCTCTGCTTTACAGTGTTTTGAAACATCAAATTTCTCTATAGACATCCTTTAAGGTTACTATAAGAACTTTGGATCAGCAGTATCACTATTTGAAAACCATACAGTTATTAAATCCATTAAAGATATTTTAGTTATAAAGCTTACACGCATTTGGAATTCAAATAGATAATGCATTGAAGCATATTCTCTGCCTTTAAAACATTGCCCTGGTTGTCAGATGTTGTAGGATTCTTCCATGTAGGCAAGTATGACTTCCTTACATATGCAGAAAAGGTTGGAATACATTTTCTGTGCAAAACGTCTAATAACACACAGCTGTAAGTTACATTTTCCAGGAATTAGATTATTTCCCTTTTAGAAAAGGACATAGACAATTTTCTTACATGCAGACAATGCAGTTTACATAAATCAATTCTGTCATTTTAAAACTCACATATAATTATGTGTATATTAAGAGGTATTTTAACATGCATATCACTAGTCTGAAAAATTTGGAAATCTGTAATCTTTATTGTGCTTTTGAAGAGACTATTTTCAGATGCTATGTTTTACCTGTTTTATAAGTGTACTCAACTCAGTTCTCAGCAAGTGCACTGCTTCTTTCTTATGCTCTGTAGAGCCATATTTATGTGTTTGCAACACTGATCCCTGTCATAAACACTAAACATCCAACCTCTTCTCTACCTGTTCTTCAGCATAACCTGCTGGTGATTGCAAAGCAGACTGCAGATTTCTTTGTATTTTTGATAACCCTGCTGGCAGTCTGGTGAGAATCAAGACAGAAGGAATAGGGAGGACATGGAATGTTAACTCACAGGGAGGTCGAAGAAAAAACATTTTCTGACAAGTGGTGTGCCCATGTTAAAATGTTCCTCACACATGAGTGATTTTCTTGGATGGCACTTTCTATTCAAATCTGGAAGAGAGAGTACACTCTTGGCTACTAGTGATGTGAGGGGTGCTCTGTCACATGCATCAGGCATTAAAAGAAGTATTATGCTTATTGCATAACCAAAAGCATCACAATTAAGTAGTCTGGTTTTTATAGAAAATTCACAAACTGGTTTAACTGATAAAAGTGAAATTTTATCTTTGTAAATTTCTGGTGAACCAAAAGAATGAGTTTGAATTTATGTATTAAATGCACACCAACATATCTTACGCAGACAAGCAAACTGTTAGAGGAGGCATTTATTACTTTGTACTGTATTTGCTTAGCCTGTCATAATCGTCTTCATATATCCTTGTATCTCCTTTGTTGTCGAAAGCAGGGAGAAACCCAAGGAATTGAGTATTTGTGTAGAAGAGATCAGATACATGCATCTAGTGGACATACTGACATTCACAACATATAGATGCTAAATAAAACTAGTGGACCATAATTAGTTCTCACAACCATCAGGCCACTTCTCCTTGCTTCATGATAACTCTCTGTTAACACCAGATTAAATGACTGCCAATCAGTTCCCGCAGGGTGACAGAGGACAGATGTAGCAGCTGTCACACTATCCCTCTTCAACTATGGGAATCCTGGCTGTGGAAAAGAGAAAAAAATCCAGAGCATCTTAATATCTTTACAGCTGCTGGCTTCTAGAAATTTTTCTTGGCAAATTGGTAACCACTGTAAAATGAAGCAGCTTTCCAGCTCTATTGCACCAAGGCTAGATAGCTGTGAGAGCTGCATGCAGTAGTTTTTATCTGCCTGTATTCATACTTGACAGTTATGTACTTGACTTGCACAAAGAGGTATCCTCTTACAGTATAAGTAAATGTCTCATCATAAATCATAAACAGGTAATTTGAGATGCTAGATCATCATTATGACCTTGACAGTTAAAAGTGTCTGCTGCTGGAAATGTGAATTGCCTCTGTCCATTACGCTGTGTGCAAAAGTAGTACTGGTTGTGCATTCTGTGATAACTGCAAATCATGAAATTCAAAAATTACTCATTTAGATTTATGGTCTGTGAAATGCTTTAAGATTAGCTCTCTGGACTGAGGATTTTTTTTCTGTTTTCTTATCACTAGGTTGGAGAGTTTGTGATTTCTGTTGGCTTTCAATGGAAATACATTAAATCACAGCTTTTGAAAACTGTTTCTGTACTAACTTGAAAAAATAAAGTGTATGACCCTACAAAAAATACTTTACATTTTGATACCAGAATAAAGGATCTTTAAATGAAGGATAATGTACCTTTACTGGATTGTGCAATTCACTGGAGATTTTTTTTTTAAAGGAATTCCAGTCGATGTTGCGGTTAACATCTTCATTAACAGCTTTGGGTCAATTCAAGAGACAACTATGGTAAGGCTGAAATGAAATTAATAGAGCACACCTGAAGATTTTCTTATTAAATGAAACTTCAGGTTGAGGATTATGAGCTGTAAAGTAAAAATGATTGTTGTGGTTGTAGGAACTGAAAATTAAGTTAATGGGGTTAGTGGTTGACCGAGTCTGTTTTTTGCGATTAATCTATTAACCTATTTCACTCTATGTTTGTCCACAGATTATTGTAGCTTTTAGAATCTGATTTACATGAAAAGAAATCCATGGTTTCTAATGTGCAAGAGATACACTTGTTTCCATAAGTTATTAAGTTCTGTGGAAGAACCCATTTGGTCTTATGGATTAAATCATCTTCCTGAGAGTTAATATATAGGTTGCTTGGTGTATTATTTTAAAAAAATACTGGGACTGTGTATGAGAGAAAAAGGATATGCATAAGGATGAACCATCCAGGTTCTCTGTTTTATGTCGATCTGAGGATGGAAGTAAATCATGGATGACTAGGAGGACTAGTAAAGGAATAGACCATTAATGACTATACTCTTACTCCAGTTTATTTACTGTGTGAGAGAGATAAACTGAGGAGTGTAGTTTCTAAAAATATGTTTCAAGTTCAGTCAGAAAATTGCAACATGTCAATTACAGGACCAAAAAATCCTCATTTGCAATTGTAACTTCTTTTGTTTCTTCAGAAAATAAAATCAATTTCAAAATTAGTCATTTCAGCAAAGCCTTTTCCAATATTTTGAGACTTGATATTTTTTGCAATGGTGTTTCCAATAAACACTATCAAAAACATTGCTGGAAAATGCATTTAATTGTCAAAGATGTTCTGACCTGATCAGGGTTTTTCTTTTGTGTAAAGAAGGGGGGGAGTGCACATGTCGTGCCAGTACATGGGAGGCCACAGCCAGGGCATGCACTCAGGGTGGGAGTTCTGAGCTATACCCTGATCACTTTTGTGGTGATCTACTGCATCTAAAGTACTGAGGCAGTTCCCAAAATCAGGCTGCTTGGTTTTTAATGCTGTGACTAAGGCAGCATTCTGACTCATAATGGCAGAGAAGCAATAAATCATAATACCACTAATAAACAATAAAACATTTTGTTGTTGTTGGAAGTGCCCACTTAACATTCAGAACCAGCTTACATGATGCCCTAATGACATTATAGTAGGACTGCAGAGCTGCTCAGAGTTAAACATTCCAAAACAGCTTTTAAACAGCTTGGCCAGAAACCCGTTTCTTTAGCTATGAGTGAATAAAGATTTAGATTTGATTGCAAATGATAGTAAAACAATTAATGGCATTCGTGGGAAGTCATATTAAACAAAAAAATGTAAGTTTGTCGAAGATGCCCCAAGATTTATTTCTGAAAACAAAAAGAGGACTCAAGTTTAAAGAGGAGCAGGGAGGAAAAGCAGGAGAGTAGGAGTGAGATAAGTGTCTAAAATGTCAGGTATATTAGGCCAGATGGCTCTTTCAAGTTTCTAAAATTTATTGCATGCTTTAAAAAGTGACTTTTATAGAGGCTTTTTTTAACAATTTACCCAGATTTAAGTAGTACAAAAATGTGAATGTCAGGGCTATGTTGCCCCCTACCCTGTTCCAAGAAAATATAAGTATGCTCTCTATAGCAATGCATGTATGCCTGTCTGTGAATTCCTGATATGGTCACTCACAAGTTTGCTAGGATGTTCTGTAAAATAAGTGTAGTGGCTGTGCGTGGCCAGGTTTTGGCAGTGGGGAGGAAGGCTACAGGGGTGGCTTCTGTAAGAAGCTGCTAGAAGCTTCCCCATGTCCAGCAGAGCCAATGCCAGTGGCTCCAGGATGGACTCACCACTGTGGCAAGGCCGAGCCAATCAGTAATGGTAGTAAGGCCTCTGTGATAGCATATTTAAGAAAGAAAAAAAGTTATTGCACAGAAGTAATTGCAGCCAGAGAAGAGAGGAGCGAGAATATGTGAGAGGAACAACTATGCAGACACCAAGGTCAGTGGAGAAGGAGAGGGTGATGGTACTCCAGGCTCCAGAGCTGAGGATTCCCTGCAGCCTGTGGTGAAGACCATGGTGAAGCAGCTGTCCCCCTGCAGCCCATGGAGGAGACCCATGCCAGAGCAGGTGGATTCCCAAAGGAGGCTGTGAACCCATGGGGAGCCCTTGCTGGAGCAAGTTCCTGACAGGGGCCTGTGGACCCATGGAGAGAGGAGACCCACAATGGAGCAGAATTCCTGGTAGGACTTGTGATCCTGTGAGGGACCCATGCTGGAGCAGGCTGTCCCTGTGGGGCTGGACTGCACCCTGTGGAGAGTGACCCATGCTGCAGCAGCGTGGAGAACTGCTGCTTGTGGGAAGACTCTCTCCCTATCCATTTCTCTCTCCTGTCCATTTGCAGAGGGGAGTGAGAGAGCAGCTTTGGTGAGTGCCTGGCATGCAGTCAGGGTCAACCCACTGCAATGAGTTGTGCTCTTGTCTATATTTCAGAACTTTGGACACCATCTTTACATTAATTTATGCTTTTGATTGTATTTCTGTCTCCAGCCGATCAACATGATGGCTAAGCATTGTTACGTGAAACTTTGATTACTTCTTGATTGCCTTATTGTGTCACAGGGAGCACTAGCAAAATAAACAGTCACTGTTCTTCCATCTATCACATGGCGAATTCTTCCTGTTGCAGTGAGCATTGGGTTCTGTGGACATTCAGGAACCACTGCTCTCTTGGGGATAGGTTGGTACTTGACTTCATATGGTCTGGGTAATGCACCAGACAGTAGAAGCAGGTCCCCTGGACTAGGAGAAGACTTGTACCTCCAGAATCACAGGAAAAGTATATCCTGGAGCTGAGGCACCAGCCTGTGAAGGACCAGGGGGTCCTCTTGCATTCAGAAAGGGAGACATTTGCAGTAGGACAAGAACTACTGAAAAGGTCCCTTGATGCTGGAGAGCAGAGTGGCTGTCTGCATCTCCGCTGTCTCTGGCATTAGCGAGAATCATGAAGAATATTGATTTCTTGACTGTCTCTAAAATTGCCAGAAGTTACTAAACTGTTTGGAGTGATACCAAAATTTGTGAAATAATATATTTCTAAGTATTTCCATCAATGAAGTATTGTGATGGTTCTGTGGCTACTCCTGGCTGTAATAATTGAACTCCTGAGTTTTTGCAAGATCTATCTGGGAGTAAAGTACCTTGCTATAGCCATGCCAAAGTGATGATTCCTCCTTTTGCATGATGGAAGTGTGGGGAAAAGTAACCATGGGTGTCTCGTGATTGGAAGTGAGTTGGTGGTAGAAGGCCCAGCCAAGAAATATGTAGAGTGCTAGTGAGAAAAGGCCTTGCTTGCTGTCCTTCTGGTCCCGTGATGATTGCATTCTTTGCATCCTCAGCAAAGAAGAGTAGAGATTACTTCCCACTGAGGTACAGCCATCTTAGTTTTAAGAGAAGCAGAAATTTCTTTATAGAAAAGCTTTGACATTTTTGAAGGAATATCGTTTTAAAGCAAGATAGTACCCATAGGGTGAATCTTATGCCCAGAGGACTGTATTGCTTTAATCAAGCCCTTGAAGAATCTGAAGGGCAAATGCTTGCTCTGTGTCTAGAAAGGGTAGTGTTCATGTTGTGTTGTTGAATACTCAAGAGAATTGCAATATTTTCACTTAATTATCATGCAAGTTACCTGGAAAAGCTAAACAACAAATTAGTTGACTACAGAGAGAATCAGAATTTGTACAGATGAAATGGAGAAGAGCGTATGCCAGATCTGTTACCTTCCAGTAGCTTCCTTTATCTTGAATATTGTAACTTGTTTCCTTCGAGCTCATTAGACCACAATAGATCCCCATGCTAACACCACTTCTGATTTTGCACATGTATTTTCAGACTGTAGACTTGTGGGGTAATAGGGTGATTATGTCACATATAGAAACCGTTTCTATATGTGACCTTGACCAGTCAAGGATTCCTAGGGATAGAGGGTTTCTGGTATAAATACCCATAGGGCTATGATGTTTTAGCTGTGATGATGACCTGTCTCTGTCTGCAGAATCTATAATCAAGGTTTTTACTTGCATTGAATCTTCCTTTACTGACTCAAATGACAAAACACCACTGCTTCCTTCTCCTTTAAAGCCTTGCAGAAAGGTCTTTTAAATATTTATGTAAATAAACAAAAATTCAGTTTCCGTATTTTAATCTTAAAAATGAAATTTTCAACTTTATTAAAGTACTATCATGCTTCCTTTCTTTGTACGAGTGCAGTTTATGTAGAAGATCTTACATCATCTACTATGTGCTCCATTTTCCAGAGAGATGTATAGACTATGCCTGGTTCCTGGCCTGAGGAGGTTTTCTGGCCACGTGCCCACTATTTAGTAGGCTGCATTTGAAATATTTCCTAGAATGCCTCCCCTTTCAACCTCCCTGAAAACAACTTGCCTTCTGTTGGAGTTACATGGGAAAACAAAGCCCTGTAGAATACTTCACTGTGCCTTTCTACCTGACAGGTCCTCCTAGCTCTAATGCTGATGACTATCTCTTGCACCCTCTGAGCCTAGTTTCAGGCTCTTTAGTTGCTATTTGACTCTCCTTTGTCATAAAATGGCAATCACTCTGCAATATTCAGCAAAACATTTCTAAAATGCACAGCAGGGAGACCATGTGCTTCATGCAGGCTGCTTCTTCAGCCCCTGTTGAACCTAGTTGTAGTGCACATACTGAATCTTAAAATTCATCACACAAATTTGAGAGGACTGGATGCAGACTTCTTTCAAAAGAGATTTATACCAGATCATAGTCCATATTGCTGCCAGATGCTGTAATAGCTCATACTGTGGTAAGAAGCAGCCCTTCTGCACATCATTGTCAGGGTAGCCACAGTTTTGTATTGTGGCATCTCATTGCTTCCCTTTGCATTTTCTGTATTGCCTCAAATTATGTGGTGGCCTTCCTCTCCAAGTACCCCTGTCACAGGTTTCTAGAAGCTACCTATTTTAGATTAATGGGATTTTTCTTCCATTGACTTAAATGGGAACAGAATCAAGTTCTGAAAAATCTTGCAACATCCCATTTTTTTGGTGTTTTTTTAAGTTCATTTGTAATAGAGCGAGGAAGGAAACAAAATAGCATCCACCTGATCTTACTTCCAATTCTTATTTTGCCAGTACATTCTGCTTTTCAGTGATGTAAACATCTTCTTCTGAATGGGTAAGCTGAAGGCAAGTGTTGGACCCTGCTTATCATTTGCCTATGGCTTTGGGGAGGCATCTTATTTTGTTAAAATAGGATAATGCACTTGTTTATGGTGAAATAGATTTTGGTGTAACAAATAGTGTACTGCTTGTGAGCATGAATGGTATGCAGTGTTTTTCTGACGTGGTTTAGTGTAATTTTTTTTTTTCACTGAGACAAGAAGTGCATGTGGACTGGGAACTTCATCAAGAAGCAAGTAAAGGAAATTTTCAGTTCTATACATGTAATTGAAAAGATGCTTTCTGAGATAATGACTTGAATTTCCTCCAGTTCTGAAGCTTCTCTATGAGAGCCTTCCAGTAGAAAGTCACTGCATATTAACATTTTTTGCTTCTTCTTTACTTCGCCAAGACAATATAGGTCTTTATACAAGTAAGAGTCAAACTATGTATATTTTTTCCAAAACAGAATACTAACAGGTAACAAGTACTTAGTTTTGATGCTTTGCTTTTCCTTACCATGCAGTAAGGAAAAATATTACACAGTATAGTGTAATAAAGAAATATCTGGTGGACTGGACATGGGAAAGTGGGCACTGTATTTCAATTTCCAGGGTAAATCAGCAAGGTAAATTATTCTGCATGAGGTCTTAGCTAAGTGAACTCCTTCCTGTTGAAGTTAGCATGACTGTCTCAACGTGGTACCTGCTTTGGACTGTAAATGTAAGTGCAACAAAAGATAACTCACATAGTATCCGCAAAAATTGTGTAAGAGGGCATTAATGTGCAAAATAATCAACTTTATAAAATTAGTTTGTGTACAGAATATGTAGGTAAACAAAAAATATGTTGAGAACATTCACTCACAGATTTCTAGCATTTTTTGCTATAATTGTAAAGCAGTAGTAGTGTTTTCACTGCTCTAAAACACAGCCCTTGTCTCAGGAGACTTTGTACCTAATAGACAATCATGAAAAAACACAGCACACCATAGAGGGCAACTGAGAAGACTGGAGATAAAAATTATCTTACATATAGAACTTTGGTTTATTTGTTTGGGGGTTTTTAACTTTATTTCAACTATATCTTTAATCTTTTTCTGTATTGGATCGGCCTAGTTTACATATACATAAAAATGTGGCACTGGCTTAAATGTAGATGTAAATGCAAAGAGCAAAAAGATTTAGAGATGAGACTGAAAAATCATAACTGACATACTGGGTCAGATTTTTCCTTTGGATGCACACAGCTTTCACTGAGGACAGAGCGTGTATCATTTTGCCCTGAGACACATGCTACTCCAATTCCCAAAAGCAAAATTAGATTCTCATTGAGCATGGCTCTACTACTGGCCATCCTTCAGCAATAGTCCTGCT
>NW_008651101.1:22818-57827 GCF_000695815.1 Acanthisitta chloris
ACTGTGATTTTGTCTCTTTGAGACTTACTCTGTTTCTCCTTTCCTACTGGCTAGCTCAGTACTTACGTTGCAAGCTGGCATCAGTTTTCCTGTTACCAGAATAGTCTGTTAGAAGGTCTAAGGCTGTATTCTGGGTGTGTAGTGTAAAATCTATTATCTACCTGCTTTTATAACATGATATTTTACTGTCAGTGTGCCACTTCAGCAAATGGAAAATAAGCTGGAATTTGCACTCCTGGGATATCCTGATAGAAGTGATATCATGCCTGCTGCCTGCAGCCATCGAGTGTAGTCAAGCTATGGCCTCTCTCTGCCCTGCTGCATGCTTTTCTCTATGCCTAGCTAACAGGGGGCTGCTATCAAGGGGATGCAGAAATCGTTCTGGGGGAGTCCATTTGTTCCTTTCTTTAAAGAAAGTTACTGTATTCAAAACATGAGTGGGATGTAATCTACCTGTTTGTTGTAAGTCTGTTAAACATAACGTTTATTAAGGTCTTTTGAGTAGTGATTACTGTCTTTGTGATAGAAAAATCAGGACATAAATTGTTTTTCTCTTCAGAGTCTGATGGAATGATTTTATTTCTCTGTGGTTTTTTTGGCTAGTCTAATATTTATTTATTCTTCCCATCAGGATTATAGAGTCAATATCTTTCTAAGACAGAAATGGAATGATCCCAGACTCAAACTGCCCAATGACTGGAGAGGTTCAGATACACTGACAGTGGACCCAACTATGTTTAAGTGTCTTTGGAAGCCAGACTTATTCTTTGCAAATGAAAAAAATGCTAACTTCCATGATGTCACACAGGAAAATATCCTTCTTTTTATATTTCGGGATGGGGATGTCCTGGTCAGCATGAGGTATTTTATTTACATATTTCTACTATTGTTTTAAAAGTACTTTATATGAAATATATATGCTGTATTGATAGCCTTAGTATGGTAATACAGCTTATTACTAATACTTACATTTATATGACAGTTTGTAAACAATACTACAATAAATTAAATATGTGTAAAGAAGTTAGGTGAAGGTGTTTTAAAGGTGTCTCGAGTTATCTAAACAGTTGAATGACAAAATGTGTGTGAGAGGAAGCTCTTGTCTGTGCAAACAGTTGAGATTTAGGGAACTGAATGCTGGAATATACAGCTAGTGCTCACATTGGGGAAAGTAAACAGTAGTCTCACAAAAAAATCTCTTCTGGATTCTGTGCTTTTCAACATAAATCGTCTGGAAAACTGAATTTGTGAGTGCTTTTGATGATGCCAAAATATGCAGAATAGTAGGGATAGGAGACAACAGTGAGAATCACAAATTAATCTAATGACTAGGCAACAAAGTATGAGATGAAATTCAACGTAAATAACTGAAAATGATGCATAAGGGAAAAAGCATTTTAACTTCACATAAAAACTGATTGATTTTGAGGTGGTTATTGCCAGCGAAGAAAATTGTCTTTGACTAGCAATGGCTAGTTCTCTGAAAATGTCTAGACATTCTCTGAGAATGTTATGCCACTGCATAAATGCATAGGATACATACATCTTGAATACCAAGTGTAGTTCTAGTCTTCCCACTGCAAGAAGGGAGGCAAGGATGGTAAAAGCTGTGGAACAGCTGAGCAACGCAGAACTTTTCACACTGGAAAAAACAAGGTAATTATGGTGGTGGCATAGAAGTCTAAATCACAAATGACACTGAGAGAGTGGATGGACATTGATTTTTTTTGCTTTCTTTTCCAGTAAAAATAACTATGAGACAGGATAGATAAACAGAAATTATTAGAATGTGTGCAGCTTAGCTATGGCATTCCTTGCCACAAGATGCTGTGCATGATGCAAGTTTACATGGTGTCCTGGTTTTACCCCAGCTGGCAGCTAAGTACCACATAGCTACTTGCTCACTTCTCCCTCCACCCTGGCCCTCATGGGGTCAGGAGAATCAGGAAAAAAAGCCCATAAAACTTGCAGGTTGAGCACAGTTTAATAATCGAAGCAAAATAAAACAATAATACTAGTAATAATGCTAATACTGATTGTAATAAAAATGAGAGGGAAGGAGAGACACATAAAACCCAAGAGAAGTAAGTGATGCACAGTACAGTTGCTCACCACCTGCTGACTGATGCTCATCCCATCCCTGCTGCCTTCCATCTTTTTGTGTATCTGCTCACTGGCAGAGTGTGGGAAAGTGAAAAGTCCTTGATCTAGGGTAAGCACTGGTGACCAACAGCCAAAACATCAGTGTGTTAGCTGCATTATTCTCATACTGAATCCAAAACACAGCACTGTGCGAGGTACTAGGAAGAAAATTAACCCTGTCCCAGCCAAAAGCAGGACACACACTTTCCAGAAAGCAACTGGAAGCAAAACAACTTGGAGAGGAAAAAAATCTGTTGAGGTCCCATAAATACTGAAGCATTGCTTCTGGTTATGGTAGTCCTTGAGCTGCTGCTTTTGGGATGCAGCTGGATATATGGCAAAATAAAATTTCCAGATTGCTGTAGTGTCATATTCTTCTCAGGAGTCTGCCATTTGCCACTGCTGGAGACAGGATGTTCAGTATGGACATTTGGTTTGATTATTCTGTGTGTATTTTGTCTTGTATCAGTAGTTCTCTAATTTGTGTTGAAAACTCTATAAAATTTTATTCTCTTACTTTATACTAGCAATATCTCCATTTCAAACTGCTAATTTTAACTGTAAATTTTGTTTCTGCTATTTTAGAAGATGAAAATCAAATGCCTGTGATTATTTTTTTTTTATGCCCAGCTACTGCTTACGTGGCAGCTCACACTGTTTTTAAATACTATTTCTGTATTTTCAGATTGTCTATTACTCTGTCATGCCCTTTGGACTTGACCTTGTTTCCTATGGATACACAGCGCTGCAAGATGCAATTGGAAAGCTGTATGTAAATCATTCTTGGCATAAAAACAATGCTCTTTTAGGCATGCATGAGAATCAAACAAAAATTATCAATTCTGTATTGTTCATGTCAACATTTCTAATGAATCTTGAAATTAATATGCCATGGTTCCTACCAGTCAAATATGTTTCTTGCAGTTATGGCACTGTGCA
The DNA here is from genome assembly GCF_000695815.1 of Acanthisitta chloris. NCBI lineage: Eukaryota > Metazoa > Chordata > Aves > Passeriformes > Acanthisittidae > Acanthisitta > Acanthisitta chloris. The sequence goes on from NW_008651101.1 coordinate 25,900, forward strand.
CTCTTGTTTTTAGCTTTTTCTATCAAGCATAATGACAACTGAGGAGTTTTATAAAAACATTTACCAATAAACTTAGTCAAATGGAAACACGTATCATTTGGAAAAAAGAATCCATGATTTCCCCAGGGAGTTTTAACTTCCACAACCTGTGCTGCTTTGTAGGTTGTTAGGGTCCAATTTATCCCCTTGCACTGATGATGCATGGATGATGCATTGAGTTTGAAAGTCCTTTGATATGGTACCGAAGGAAAAGTATTAGATGCCAGAACAGAGAGCATTTAGTATGAAACCTTTTGAAAGTGGTTTCAAGATGTGGATGTAGTCAGGCACCTGTTCTTTACCAATCTTGCCCTAGTCTGTAGGTGAATTAGTCTTATGAAGGGGCAGACAAGTTTCATCTCTGAAGGGTTTCATGCCATGCTGGAAGTTGCAGACACAAATGTTTCTGAAACGCATCTTCCTTCCTGTGTCCCCAGTACACAGGTGTCTACTCAACTACAGCCTTTTCCCAATGCTTAGATCCCTGGTGATCCCACTTCCATGGTAATTCTGTTTTCCTCAGCAAGGACAAGTGTGAAGGAAAGTGGCTTGCTCCATCCTGTTCCTGCTGTAACACAAAAACTTTGTTCAGCTCTTACTCCATCAGGTCTTGTGGGGAAGGTGAGGTTAGGGAGAGGAAGTCAAAAGTGAAGAAAGAGCAAGGTTAATCAAAGCTGGGCAGGTTATCCCAGTGGGGACAAGGGTAATAATACTAATAATATCAAAGTTTTACAATATAGTTTTTCATTGCCAGAATCTTTAGATCTAAATATTTTTCTATCTTTGGAATTGTAGTATGTCCATAGTAGTTTTGCTTATCACTACTGTGTATATACATTAGCTGAAGTAAACTCTTATGGTAAACCCAAATCAGTTTGGGGTTAAATTGAAATTAGTAATTTTAGTGGAAGTTTTCTCAACTTTCTCAGTCCAAGTTGCTTCATAGGCATTTCAAGGTGTAGTTATTCAATGATGAATTAACTACTCATTAAAAAATTCATGTTAAGTTGATATATTCAAATTCAGGAGGAATTTGCTTTTTTAGAAAGACAGTATGCCCTTCTTCTGCCTTTTAATTCAGCTGTCAAAAGTAGGAATGGTACCCATGAACTCAGTTCTTTCCATGTTATCAATTGCAGTTTTATTCTACTTAGGCTGTTTTCAAAACAATATTTTGTATCTACTTGCTAGATTTCAAACTGAAAAAAGGTCACCAGCTTTCACTAAACTGTTCTCATATCTACAGTTATGATCCCCAGTTCAACACATTCTCTATAGACAAAATTTTCACTTCCAGTATTTTTATCATAAGGGATCTTGGCAATTTTGTGATATGCTCTGTGTTGGAAGGGGGTGAGACTGATTTTATGAATGAAACATTAAAACAACTATGTTTTTTTTAACATTATCTTCCATCATGGAGCTTTGAGACATTGTGATTTTTATTAAATTGTTGTGAATCATAGAGACATTGCCTTTTGAACAGTTTCACTTTTTTAATCACAGCTGTTTTTCAAAGATTGAAAAATATAATCTAATGCCTCCAGAAAAAGAGTGGTTCTTTACATATTTTTCCAAGGCTTTGAACTGCAAAATGCTGCATTACAACTCCATATTTTTTGTTTTCTCATCTCTGTTCCCATCTACCACACATTATCTCTGTTTGAATTGAGTTAATCTTTAATAAATGGAAGGAAGCAGAAAAATGGCATGTAAAATCAAGAATCTGATTATGCATATTTAATATTGTTTTATGCTTGAATATTGTGAGTGTAACTTTCACTGCCTGTCACTTGGTGGTTGTGGAGTATATATTATGACTTAGATGCTCAGAGATATGCTGAAGTCTGTCCATGCTCAGGAGGTCACAAAGGCACTGAACTGGTATCAGCAGGACTACACATCTGCTCAAACTCCTGATCAAGTATTTCTTCAATGATAATGTGTTCATGAATCAGGGCTTTTAGTCTGAACAACTAGGCAGAGAGGTGGTTTTACACAAAATCCAAATTCGTCACAGTAATTGAGTTGTTAAATTCTTTTCACAGAATCACAGAATGGGTCAGGTTGGAAGGGACCACAGTGGGTCATCCGGTCCCATCTCCCTGCTCAAGCAGAGTCATCTAGAGCACATGGCAGGTTTGCAGCCAGAGGGCTCTTGAATATCTCCAGTGAGGGAGAATCCACAGCCTCTCTGGGCAACCTGTTCGAGTGTGCAGTGACTAGCAAAGTAAAGAAGTTCTTCCTTCATATTCAGCTGGAACTTCCTGTGCATCAGTTTCTGCCTGTTTCCTCTTGCCTTATTGGTTTGCACCACTGAGAAGAGCCTGGCTCCATCCTCTTGGCACTGCCCCTTTCCGATACTTATATACATTAATGAGGTCCTCTCTCAGTTGTCTGAACAGGCCCAACTCCCTCAGCCATTCCTCATAACAGAGATGCTCCAGTCCCTTGATCATCTTTGTTGTCCTCAACTGGGCCCACTTCAGGAGCTCCTTGTCCCTCTGGTACTGAGGAGCTCAGAACTGGACACAGTACTGCAGTCATGGCCTCACAAGGGCTGAGTAAAGGGGCAGGATCACCTCCCTTGGCCTTCTGGCACTGCTCTTCCTAATGGACTCCAGGATTCCATTGGCCTTCTTAGCCACAGGGGCACACTGTTAACTCATGGTCAGCTTGTTGTCTGCCAGGACCCCCAGGTCCTTCTCTGCAGAGCTACTATCCAGCAGGTCAGTGCCCAAAGTGTACTGATGCTTAGGGTTATTCCTCGCCAGGTGCAGGACCTGCACTTGCCCTTGTTGAAGTACAGATGGTTCTTTGGTGCCCATTTCTCTGACCTGTTGAGGTCACTCTGAAGGGCTGCACAGCACTCCGGGTGGTTGACCACTCCTCCCAGTTTTGTATCATTAGTGAACTTGCTGAGAAGGCACTCTGTCCCCTCATGCAAGTCACTGATGAACAGGTTAAACAATACTGGGCCAAGTATAGAACCCTGGGGGATACCACTAGTGACAGGTCTCCAGCTGAACTGTGCCACCGATCACGATTCTCTGGGATCGGCTGCTCAGGCAGTTGTCAATCCACCTCTCTGTCCCCTTGTGCAACCCACACTTCTTGACTATAAGAATGTTGTGAGACAGTGTAGTAAGCCTTGGTGGAGTCAAGGTAGACAATATTCACTGCTCTCCCATTGTCCATCCAGGCAGTTGTTTAATCATAGAAGGCAATCAGGCAGTCAGTGTAATACTGCTGATAATGTAATGTTCCACCCACTGAGTCCTAATTTAGGCCTGCACAAAAATTCACTTGTGAATTACTTGATTTTTTTTTATTTATTTATGTGAACATGCAATAGAAATAGAAAGAAATATGATAGATATGTGCTAGATTTTTTTGCAGAGTTTACTCTGTTTGTGATGGTTCTTTAAACAATTATTATTATTTTGTTCTTGTAGTTGGTTACACAACTGATGACTTACGGTTTATCTGGCAGTCTGGAGATCCTGTACAGCTAGAGAAAATTGCTCTGCCTCAGTTTGATATTAAAAAGGAGGATATCGAATATGGTAACTGTACCAAGTATTACAAAGGCACAGGTAGGTAATAAAAGTGATTTCCATGGAAAAAACTTTAAGCTTCCTTGAATTACTGTTTGTAGTTAATGATTAATATTCCTGTCCATGTCTTATGTTTCATGGGATAAACCAGATTACTTTTAACTAATAAGTAGTTCATATCATAGTAACCTTCATATGTGATTACTGCAAAATAATTCAAATATAGAAACATCTAAGTTGATGAGATAGACTGTTTCTTGGTTTGCTTGCATGTCTTGTGATCTTACTATCCCCATTTTGTTTCTAACTTTTCTGAAAGGATGTTCATGCAGAATCATGCCACTTGCAGCAAAGTGGATAAACTTTGATTTTCTGGTTCCACTTTTGCTCCATTAGAGGATAGCATTAAAATCTAACTTCAAATGCTTCACCCTGCAGGTTTTTGCTTTCTCTAAGTGTTCTGGAAAGTCTGTCTTTATCGAAGGCTGCTTACAATCCTCAGCCTTGTATTTATTTAATCCTGTGATTATTTTCTGTGAGTGGGCACAAATTTTATCCAGTGGTTTCTGTACTCTGCTTTTAATGCTTTATCTTTTCTACCTTATTTGATTCCTGCCTATAATTGTATCCATACATTGTACTCACATACTGTGGCAACCACAAGACTTTCTGCAAGAACAGAAGTCAGCAGGTGTATTTTAGTTAGTACTCTCACATCATATTAATAAATCTCCCATTAAAACTCAACAAGAAGGTCTGTGGTGCTGCAGCTTCTGTGGACCCTCTGCAAGTTTCTCATTGACTGTCCAGCTGAAGTGGAGGGTCTGTTACTTGCAGTTGCTCCTGAGCTAGGTTCCAAGTCTGAAGAGATCTCAAGTAACCTTAGTAGATCTCAGAGTTAAAGAATTTAACTTAAAAAGATAAAGAAAATTGAAGTGGGATTTCTTTTTTTAACTGCAAAATGAGTGAGCTTTTTGCCTAACTACATAATTCAGCATCTCAGGTGATTTACCATTTGTAAATAATGTGAAATTTGCTGCCCTCAGGAAAATTCTGCATTTGTGAAAGCACATCTGACAGCTGGCAGTGATTGCATTCAAGTCTAAGTTCGGATATGGCAGAAAATTACTTAGCAGTGAGAAAAATGTTTGTTCTTAATTAAACAACGATTTTTCTGAAAACATATAGGCTATAAAGTAGTGAAATATTAAAGGAATGGTTCTTGCATTTCCCAAATAAAATTCATACAAATGGGAAAATTGTAAAACTTATATTCTATTGGAGGGAAAAAAGAAATGCTCAAGATTGCTGTCTCATTATCGTAGTTATGATGATCATTTTGATTTTTGGCCTAAATCCGAAATTAAACATTTAAAAAGCCTTTAGATATTTTAGGTATCTTAGGAACCTTAAAGGAAAATCTAAGAATTTCACAAGGAAAATCAGTGGTGTTTTCTCAAGTTTCATCAGTGTGTGACCACAAGTTAAAATGGCACTGCGCAAAGTGCTCAGTGAAATGGTCACATTTGGTTGTGTGTATGTGATCTGAACATTAAATAAAGAGCATGAAAGAACCATCAGAGTGAAAAAAAATTTCAAAAGTTTTCACAATTCTTTTATTGCAAATCCTTTCTGTTAAGAACATCCATTTAATCATGTAATCAAAACTGGAATTGATACTTCATTAATGGGAATGGAATATTTTAGTACTGAAGTAGTTTTTTAAAGGATGTTTTCAGTACTCCATTTTTTAGTTAATGTAAGGCCTTAGGCTGAAGGTATTTTTACAAAGCAGATTTTACACACAGAGTTAAAGTTATTTCTGCTAAGGATTTTGTCAGGGAATCAAAAAACAGTGTTGCATGAGGAAGCAAATTTTCACAATTACGGATTACGTTAGAGATTCCTGCCAATTGCAAAGAACTTAATCTTTAGTGCCTATTTTTGTCAACTGATGTTTTATCATACCTACCTAAGTTGAAAGAGAGTCAGCAAATTTGGCATGACTTTGTGGCAATAAATTGAATATTTATATTTGCAAATTGCCTGTTATTTGTTCATCAGTTGTATGACAGAACCAAATAGGTCCTTGCGAGCTGAATTGTGAGGGCAATAGATACTATTTTCTGTCTGATGAAAGATTATTCAAATGGAGACATACAGAATGCATTTCCTACATTACACAAGCAAATAATGATTTTGAAGGTCATCCCTGATTTGAAAATAAAACATAAAAGTATTTGGAAACTATTCAGAAATTATAGCCTGAAAACATTTCAGCCAACAGATCACTAAAGATGATAGAATGAACTCTAAGATACAGTATAGTGTCTTCTACACAAGAAAGCTTTTCCTTAATGTTTTATTGTTTTGGTGTTTTGGCATTTGTATGCCCAAACAGCACTTTTACAATGACAGCATTGTACAGCACGAAATTGATAAAATGTGGACAATAGAGAACTTTTTGACACATTCTGTCTTCTAAATCAGCCTTGCACCAACTGGACAGACCAATCTGAATTTTGAAGTCATTGTAATTTAACGTAGGAATGCTTTTTCCTTGTGACAGAATAGTTTTTGAAGTTGTTTTTTTTTTTACAATGCTGTTTTGTTACTATTAACATGAAAATGCCAATTCTGCTAATTGAGTGAAAACATGAACAGATTTTTTTTTCTGGTTATCAAACTTCTTGATCCATTTGTTATCTCCAGCAAAACCTTTTGTATCTGCAGCTTTATTTTTTGTTGAATTAATTTTAAATAGATATCTTCTGAAATGTTTTTGTGCTCTAGATCTTCATGTTAGATAATTTCATGCAGTATTCCTTGTTTTCAAAATTTACAATTTTTCTTGTGTCTTTTAAAAAACATCTGTACTGATTTTAGTAGTCATTTTTACCAGCTTTCCATACTGGGAGAGTCTCTGATTAGTGCCACATTCATATCACCTCTTTCCATTCTAAACTTTCTAGACTAATATTTCGTAATTCCATCTTTTGCACAAATTAATGCTACGTAGGATTTTCAGATGAGCATAAGCTAGCAGGACTGCTAGACTCCATTGGTTTTGTCTGGACTGCATCTTGAAGCCAGCATCAAGATGAGAGTCACTTTAGCTGCCTGCTAGTGATGTGCCTAAAGATGCCTAAGAGAGCACAGAGAGTACCACAGCCTGGCCACACTGGGTGGCTATGTAGATCTGTGTTTTAAATTTTTACTTTTTTAAAATTAGGCTCTTTGCCTTTATAAAGAAAATCAAGCCATTGAACTTTTGCTCTAAAATAGAAAAAGTCCTGGAAGATACAGATCAGAGGTTCACATGCAAAGCACATTAAGCATTAATGCATTTATTTCTTTAAAGGTTATTACACTTGTGTAGAAGTAATCTTCACTTTAAGAAGACAAGTTGGATTTTACATGATGGGTGTTTATGCTCCTACACTGCTAATTGTTGTTCTATCCTGGCTGTCATTTTGGATCAATCCTGATGCAAGTGCTGCAAGAGTCCCACTGGGTAACCTGTGTTTTCACGTACTGTCACAATCCACTTTAGCACCATTGAACCATTCTCAGTTGCTTTGACAACATGACACTGGACCCTGAAAGCAACTTCACTTCCATTGTCCACTCATCATTTGCACTGAAACCTCCTCATTCCTAGTTCTGTAAGATCCACCTCCACATCGAGTCTTCGCCTGATAATAGTTCCAGCATTTGTATGGTAAGAACACTGTCTCTGCTCCTCTCAACCTGGGCAAATCTGATCCTATCTGTGTATGGGTGATGCTGCAGACACTTTGGCAATATGCAGTTTATAGGAATTTGAACATTTGAATAACCAGTAGGAAAGCAGGATGTTAAGTAAGGCTCTAAATAGCTAGCTATTGGAGCAGTTTTTCTGAAGATTAGTAGAAACGAGTGGTGCCTGGAAAAGAATTAGCATTCTTGTTACGTGATGGGCTTTATTTCATTAGAAACTCAGTTCATGAGAGCACTTCAAGCTCATACAGTCATGCTGCTCAGCACAGCACAATAGGCAGGCCCTTCATTTATTATGAAATAGTAGGACACAGAGTTACTAAAAACAATATTATCTTGACTAATTGGATTGTACACAGGACTCCAGCTCTGGGGTGGCCAAACCTGCTGACCCAAGAGCTCAGTGAAACGCAAAGCCAGGCTCTTGCATCCTGACACTTTTATCTGGATTCCCTTCCCCATACTCTGGCCTCCCCTTTTCTCTGGCACTCCCACCTCCCCAAGTCCATACTTTGCAAATTGTTGCCATGTCCCAGGAGATTTAGTGCACCTGTTTTCAAGACCCCAGTGGTGCAGTTGCAGAATCCCCTAGCCACCTTCCTTCCCCAGAAACCTCTTAGGTCTGACTGGAGCCCCTGGAGTCAGGACCTGCCACATCCCTTTACCAGTCTGTGAGCTGCAGAGTCTTGAGCAGTGGGTAACTGAAATCTCTGTGTTAAGAGCCAGCTGGAGCAGGAAGCGTGTGGAGCTTTTTTAGGTGGAAAAACATCCACATAGCCCCTGGCCTGAGCTCCATTGCTTTTGTCTCAGGTAATCTGCCATGCCTCTTCTTCTTCCAGTGTTATAAGAGACAGAGCTGCAAAACCACTGCAGTATAAGAAGGGTATTAAGGTCCTTGAATGTGTTCAGAGGAGAACAGCAAACCTGGTGATAGGGCTGGAAGGCATGTGCTATGTGGAGTGATTGGGGACTCTGGGCTTGCCTCATTTGGAGAAAAGGAGTCCAAGAGGCAACCTCATTGCTCTCTATAGCTTCCTGAGGAGGTGCTGAGCTCTTCGTGGTATCTAGTGGTAGGATGTGTGGGAATGGTTCAGAGCTGCACTAGGGGAGGTTCAGACTGGACTTTGGGAAGCATTTCTTTACTGAGAACACCTGTCAGTGTTTGAGGCCTTTGGACAATGCCCTTAACATGCTTTAGCTTTTGGTCAGCCCCTGAATTGGTCAGGCAGTTGGACTAGATGATCTCTAAATGTCCTGTCAAGTGGAAATAGTCTGTTCTATTCAAAAATCTGGAGAACCATGACTTGGTTTGTGAGATGCAGTTGGCTACCTAGCTGTAAATGTAACAAACCCACGTTACATTTAGTGTTTTTATTTCTAGGGCTCTGTTTCAGAATACAAATAAGATTTTTTCTTTTGACCTTTAAAAATATTAATAGCTACTTGGGGAGGCGTCTCGATGTGTATTAGTTTCATGGCAAGTAACAAATATAATCTTTTACCTTGAAAAGTCGCAAGGATGCATTCTGTAATGAGAAACATAAGACATTTTAAGAGAAAAAGTGTGGGGAAAACGCCACATGCATTAAATTGAAAAGAATGAAACAGGAACTGGAAGTATTTTTCAAATAGTTAACTCAAATGTGATCAAAACTGAGTGTCTTGCCACTTTTATAATCCTGTGCTTCAAATAGCAAACCAGACAGACTTCTTAATTATATATTAGATTTATGAGAGGCATAGTGAGTGCTGATCTGTGTAACATGGATGTCTTTGTGACTAAATGTACATGATTATTTATTGTTTGTTTCATTCACTGTGTTTATTGACTCACCTTATGTATAAGCATTTCTGAAATAATGCATTTTCAAAGATACTGACCATTGACCTGGCTATGTGACTTTTCCTGAATCTCAGGGAAGCAAAATGCCCTAAATTTGACCATCCTTGAGCTGTCAGTATTTTAGTAATGAAGTCTGTAACACTGTCACTGGGGTAAGATTTATGTTTCTCCAGTTTTCAGAAGGCAACAAACTAACTCTTCTAGCTACTTCTCTGAAGATAGTTGACTTTGAAATCTAACAAGATTAATGTTTGTGTGTCAACTGAATGATATCTAGCGTCAAGAAAGTGTTACCAATGGCTAGATACAGATCTCATCAGATAAGAAGCTACTTCAGATTTACTTAGAAATATGTTAATGCAGTCTTGCCTAGCATTGTGGGCTACTGCTCCCCATGGCAAGGCATCTTGGAAATTTCCAGGTGATTTAGGAATGCAAGACACATTGCAAGTCAGTAAGCAGAACTATGTTTTTATAGACTGATTAATGTTCTGGGAAAAGGATTTACGTTTGTTTGAAGAAAAAGCTTGTATCCATGTTGGAACTAAATAAGTTGCAAGCCCTATTTATACCTGTTTGATTTCACCCAACTGAATCAGCTGGTAGTAGAGAAGTCCACGAAGGATTGGGATCTGAGCAGCTGTGTCTAAGCAACATAAAGACTGATATCACCGAATGCTTCTTTCTAGTTCGATGCTGGTGTTTTGTCTTCTAATGAGCCCAACACAGAACTCTGCAGTTCATTACAGGCGTAAAGCTGCCAGCATCTATTTAAAAAAGTTCTTTCCTTCCTTCACTGCTGTGTTATCCCCAAAGGGAGTAAGACTTTCCCTGGAGCTGTAGGGATCTGAGGGACGTCAGGCTTCTATGCACCTGCAGTGGCCTGGCAGTATGGAGCATTTGTCCAAGTGCAGCTGGGAGTGCAACAGGGTAACTAGAAGCTTGGAGGAGGGATCATTGGTGCATTGCCCACATAAAAAGGACAGCTAGGTCTGCAGCCAGACATGCCCCTCTCATCCCTCATCACTCTTGTCCTCAGATCAGTCTTAGTTCTAGTCATTTATTTTATAAGAATGTAACAACTCTAGGGTCTCAAAGGAAAGATGTAAAGATGTATGTTAAAACTGTTGCATGAAGGAGTGGCAAGATGATGTCTTTTACTTTATGAAATGTAATGAGAGAAGAGAATGTATTGGAAGTAGCAAATTGCAAGGAAAGCAAGACAGAATATTAGCTTTTTCAATAACATTAGTGAGATGAACCCAGACATTTTTAAACTAGTAATATAAACCAGAAAATACTATTTTTTACAACGCATAATAAACCTGTGGGATTCAATTCCAGGAGATAGTGCTGAGGCCAGTAAGTTTGATGGATTCAAAAAAAGGGAGATTTATTTCTCTGGCATGTGCTGAAGTGCTTTGCTGAACTTTAAGACATGTAACCTGAGGTCAGTTTTTAAAAATACTAGCTCTGTACAATCTTGCTTTAGACTGGGAGCTAATTAACCTTACTGATAAAACAAAATTTTGTCATCAAGAGGGATGCCATACTAGGGGCAAAAGTGCAGAGGTATTTTCTGGAAATGCCATCTTTCCCTTTGCTTTGCAAGTGTGGAGGAAGCAGCTCTAGGTCCCTTTTAGTGCTCCCTAAGAAGTAAAAGGGAAATTTTTGTTGTTTGTTTTTTCTTTAATAATCTTTCAATTTGTTCATGCTCCTCACTCACTTTTGAGCCTTGAGCTTTGGATTGTGTTAGGTTGACACTTAGTGCAGCTGCTACAAGAGGTGCAACTTGCAACTCTGATACTAGGGTCTCCAAGGCCATGCCAACTCTAGTCAGGCAGCAAATGGTTGCTTAATAGAATATTTCTATGCTTCTGTCTCACTTTATTGTTACCTTGAAAACCTAGAATGAACCTTTCATTTTAGGAATCCAGAAAAATGGAAATTAGCTCCAGGTCACTGTGACCTCAATTACTCTACCGAACAAATTAATGAGAGCTCCAGAAAAATCTTTTCAGCTAGTAGAATTTGTAATTCTGTAGAATTCAGTCCAAGATTGTAAGATCTAGTATTTTAAGGTCTTAAAAGTGGGTGTACAAGTGTTTTTGGCACCAGGCGTGATAATAATATTCACATATTTAGGTAGTCAATGCTTTTAAAGTCAGTAGAAAAAATAATACTATATACAAGATGTTGAGCCAGCCCATGTCCTTGGTGTCATGGTTTAACCCCAGGCAGCAGCCAAGAACCACGCAGCCATTCCATTCACCCCACTTCCCCCCGCCCCAACCCAGAGGAATGGGGAGGAGAAAATAAAATAAAATATGTAGGTTGAGATAAGAACAGTTTAATAATAACAGTATTCTCACTCTGAATCCAAACACAGCACTGTACCAGCTACCGAGAAGAAAAAAAATAATTAACTCCATCCCGGCTGAAACCAGCACCTTTGGTTAATCTGTTTTTTCAGGGTAAGGGTAGAGGCTGCTTTTCAGAAGTGTAGCATAGACATGCATGGTGCTTTATGCCAAACACTTTTAGAGAACCAGCATGCTGGGCATAGGCAAAGGCATCCTGTGCATGTGAAGAGGCAGTACAGCCTTATTTGTACTTGTTATTGCAGCTCCTTATGATCCATAATTAGTATTCACCCCCAGGCAGCAGGTGTTAGTAAGTGAAAAATTTTTTTACAAGAGAAGTATTGTATACTCACTTTCTAGCCTTATGGGAATTCTTGTACATGATTCTCAGATACAGTGGATGGAAAATAAGCCAGAGTGGACACTGAAGATTGTCTGTTCAGTATTTGCTGTATCATTCCACTCTGAGATAACACATCTGGCCATTCTGTGTTGTCCCCATGGACAAAAAAATCCAGCTTTGCACTGATATATTGATATTAGACATTTCTAAATAAAACATCATAATATTTTGTGGCTTAAAATCACATGACTATAAACAGTTCCTTACACTTCAGTGTTTTTGCAGCTAGTAAATTGCCCATTTGAGATTAATACCAAATAAAGTATATCAATCTTACTGAAATCCAGATGGGAACAGTAGCAAAAGAATGGATTATTTATGATCAACTAGAGTTGAATATTTTCATAGGCCAATACAGATACTTTCAATTTAAATAACATTTTCACATCCTCAGTTACTTAAAATAGATCTGAAGAAAATCATCTCTCTGTGAATGCCAAAATTTTTCAAGGTTTGGATAGCAGATGTGACCAATATAAGAAGCGTAATTGAGACTAACTGAGTATCTCTTTTTGGCCCACACTTTCTATAGTCATCAATTATAGTTCATTAAGCTGCCTACTCATAGGTAAAGATTTTTATCATTAGCATTCACAAAAACAAAATGGGACGTTCTGATCTTGGAGGTTGAACCAAGTATTCCCCCAATGGCTAAGAACAGCCATTTCTGAAGTTAGTCTTTTCCAAATGTAGCTGTTCATGCTACTGTTCTCTTTTCATAGGAGCCTGTGAGAAATCTTTCTTTGAGATCAGGCTTGTATTTTATCCCTTGTGAGGTGAGCCCTGTGTTGATGATGACATTTGAAAGCCTTGTTAGGAGAAATGCTTGTTGAAATCCACAATGTGTGACCTTTCAACAGCCTTTGCACATGTGAGGGTTTTTTCATGATAAGAACTTCCTGAAATGCCCTTTATCTAGAAAGCTTCCTCTAGATCCTGGAAGCTCAAATAGAGAGTGATTGTAAAATCTCAGTCACCTCGATGTTTTCATCTTCACAGTGAATCAGGAGCAGAGACTTTTTGATGTGTTCATACAGCTTTGCTCCTCACCAAAACCTTCCCTTTCATCTAAGGTTTGAATATCACACTTGTGAACAGGTCATTCAGAGAATTGCTCCTGCTGTGGCATGGTTCAGATTTCTGGGACAACAGTCACTTAATTTAAAGGACTTAGAGTCTTTTGGTTTAAGTGTCATATTTCTCTTCCACCTTCTTGGAGTTAGATGCATATTGTAAGATAAGTCTTTGGAAAGCCCATTTCCCAACTGTGTGATGGGGCAGGAAAACCACAGCAATCAGTTTAGCCTCATTTATTTGTTTCTCTGTTTATAATTTGAAGGTATTCATTATTAATAATTCATCATTAACTGTGCTGTCCTACTTAAGTGTTCGGTTGAGCTTACTCGTCACCTGAAGGCATGTGCACTTTGTACACCAACCACATTGTGAAGTCCCATTCAGTGTTACGCAGCATCATTCACTATTGTCTGTTTCAGAGGAAGAGCACAGCCAGTGCCAATAAAAGGCAGTTTTCTTTAACCACTGTGTTGTTTCTCTTTTTGTAGGTATTTTCTCAGTGCTCAGCTTGGCATCTGAATGTACCACTCTTGCCGCTGAACTTCCCAAAGTGTCTTACGTGAAGGCCTTAGATGTCTGGCTGATTGTTTGCCTTCTCTTTGGGTTTGCATCCCTGGTGGAGTATGCTGTGGTTCAGGTAATGCTAAACAATCCAAAGAGAATTGAAGCTGAAAAAGCAAAGATGGCCAAGGCAGAGCAAGCGGAAGGGAAGGGTGGAAATGCTGCCAAGAAGAACACTGTGAATGGCACAGGGACTCCTGTCCACATCAGCACTTTACAGGTAGGAGCTGCAAAACTCTGTATGCAAAATCAGCATTATCCTCTATTAATGCAATTCCAGGAATATAATAGTTTTTGGATTGTGCTTAATCTTAGAAGTGGCCAAGACATTAAAAACATGCTGGTAATTAATGGTAGCAATCTGACCAACTGGTCCCTAGTGATTTGGGGTCAGATGTACTAAATGAAAAATATTTCTTTTAATATCCTAGCACCATGATTCCTGCTAAACTTTGGGTAAATAAAGTAGCAAGCAGCTTTACAGTTGCTATTTTTCTCATAATAAATAGCAGCTGTCAAACTAACTCTTCAGAGGACAGGACTCTCAGACAGTATTTGCTGAGAGCATACTCAAATAACACCCAGCTCATTGCTTTCCTGGGGATAGCCACAGCTGCAGTGCTTTGCATGTCAAACATCTTTGAAGCCAGGAATCCATAAGTCTTGGCATTTGTAAACAAAAGACAGGTCTGTTTGTCTGTCAAACACTTCCTGCATTTCTTGTGTTGACAGAGCTTATGTGTCAATCAGTTAGATGCCATTATATGGATAAAGATGAGATATACATCTTCACTCAGGCCAAAGTTTTCCGTCACATTGCTGAATTCCTGATGTTGTAAAAGTCCCTGTTTGTGTTCCAAGAGTTATTCTACATGCCAGGCCACCTTCCCTCAGTCCTAAGTGTTACTTATTTGGCACTTATTCTACAGAAGGAAATATGTTATGCTACAATATGTGTAATATGAATTTGGCTTGTCCTTTTCAATGACTTGGCAATGTTGTTGTGTAAAATAAAGCTATTAGGCCAAATTCAAGTGATAATATTGGTACACTGTGACTTTTAACATTTCTTCAAGGAAGGAGTAGTTTATGGCAGAATGGTGGAAACTCTGTCCTAGTATCAAACTGGGATTACCCCATGACTAATTCCCCCAGTCCAGAAGAGCTGCAGGTATTATAGAGCTGTGCACTTAACCACCATAATTATCATCTGGTAGAAGAATCTCTGGGACCTATCTTGGAAGGCAACTAGGCTCAGCTTACAGCAAACCCATGAGCACTTTGACTTGTGCCACAAGTAATTCCCTAAGTCTAGACAATATGGGAATTGAGTAGGAAGAAAGATGTCTCTGCTACAGTTTTGCTTCCCCAGAGCCAAATGTGATATTTTTGTGTTCAGAAATTTGCAGCTCCCAAATTCATTCGTTTCTTGTGACAAAATAATCGCAACAATCCGGCAGAGCAGGATAAAATGTATTTAGTCCTATTTCAATTGCTTTAAAAGTACTAAGTGTTCAGCTTGATCAGTGGCAACTTTAACAAATAACTAGTTTTTCAGTAGTGTGAACAAAATCAATCGCTAAGTGACTGATTCTCCTTAGTGTGTACATCTCTTAATGTACTCACGATTGTCATATCCATATGGAGAACAAAATTCTAACTTTTATCACCTAGGCTGTCCTTTCATCTTCTAATTTTTTTTCAAGAAGGCACTGGGTATACAGTGCATTTTAAGGTTTAGAAGAAGGAGAATCGTTGTCCACAAAAGTTAAGCAACATTCCCCATGACAGGTGTCTAGCAGTAGGCTGAAGGTTTTTAGAATTCAGACTTCAGTCTGCTCTCCAAGATCTCGTAGTGTTTCCCCTCCGTGATCTTGCAATGTTAGCTCCAGCTTCTTGTGTTTGGCTTGCACTTTTCAGAGTCTTCCCAGTTTGTTATCAGAGACCTTTAATATTCCAGTAGCTTCTGATGGTCTTTATACAGAGAGTTACAAAAAATTATTTGCCAAAGCATAGTGAAAATAGGTTTTCATTGCTGTAAAAGCTGGTCATGTCACCGAGTGGCTCATGACTAGTGATCCAGCTTGAATTCAGCCACCTTGCAGAAACATAACCTACCAGAGGAAGGGATCTTGGGCTAGTAATTTCTGGGAAGATGACCAGACAGAAAAAGGTCCCCAAACAATGAATCATTTGACTGCAGGATGTGGGAGACAGTGATGCTAGATGTTATATCTTTGAATGCTATAAATCTGCTTAGCTGAAAACTCTCTCTCTGAACCAGCTGCCATGTAGGAATATTTTGAAGGTTCTCAGCCCTGGAAAACCCTGTACTAAAGTCTTAAATCAGAACAGGTGTAAATCTTTTGGTAGCTCTGAATTCTAATCCAAAACTAGGCCTGCCTCACAAAATTTGGATTTCTCCCATACAGGCCTAGTAATGATTAAGTAGAGAATGTATTTGTCATACGGCAAATATGCGAGGGAAAGAAACATTAAAGAAATAGGTAATGGAAAAAAACTATATGTTGAAATGCATAAAGAATACGGAGCAAAAAGCAGGCAGAGTCCTGTCCCAGAACTTCAGGAGCTGTTTCTCATCAGGGTCGTAAAAAAAATACTTTGCTACATGTCTGGAAAGACTTAGGTGACACGAGGCACAGCTTTAGGAGAAAAGGACAACTTCAGGACTGCACCCCTGAAATAAGTATGCATCCTGTGAAATGTTTGAGGATGTTCTTTTAGCACACAGGAGGTGGTACTTAGGCAAAAGTGACTGAGAGCGTAGCTGGAAATCTCAGCATAGCTAAGCTTGAAACAGTGGTAGACCAGATGGTACTCAAAGGTAAAGCCAACAGGAAAGACATGGAAGCAGAAAACTCTTAAGTGGGGAAAAACAGAGAGCATGAATAATTTGTAAGTATTTCTCCAGCTTAAATAAAGCACTTACATACTATGAGACATTAACTGAATGGTGCTGGTGCATATCTGTAAGTTGTTAGAGGGGAATCAAATTTTTAAAGAGAAGTTACTTTATTTCACTTTAAAGTGCACAGATTCCAGTGCCATGGCAGTTTGCCAGGATTCCCTGAGCAGCAAGCTGTGCTCTTGCTGGCTTGTGCAGCACTGTAGCAGTGATGGCTCTGCAGGAGATTTGGGGAAGGGACATGTATGTAAGGTACAGGGGATTACTGGACTGGGAAGGTCCTAGGTGTGTGTGGGATCAGAGAGAGCACAGGCAAGGAAGTGGGGAGATCAGGCATCCCTGGTTCCAGCCTTCATGGATCAGCTTGTTTCCATGTGCTTGCTCCATTTGTGAAAGTTAAAATGGAATCTGGTTGGAGACTCGGCATGTTAGATATTAGTAAAAAACAACCATAACAAAACCGCATGATAATACTGAAAAATACAAGCAACTGTTGTTTCATTTTTGTGACAAGAAATTGGGCAAAGGGATAAAATTTTCATCATATTCTAAATTATGAAAAGCTTATGTAATTCATAATTGAAGCCTAGAAGAGATCCCCTGTAACAGAAGCTATTAGAGCCCACTGGAAGTTGTTATCAGAAAGCACTTTAGGTACTGTGTCAGCAGAGTCAGTGATCATGACCAGTAGTTACCAGCAGTGATAGTGAAGACAACAGGGTGAAAACAGTACTCACAATTTGACAATCACCCAAAGATGGAGAAAGGCTTCCATGGATGTATAGCTACTTCTCTCCACCAAATCTTGGGTTCTGGCTGAAGTAACAGCTGTATGTTCCTAGCATCTGCCAAGCCCCCGAGTCCATGCTTTATGAGTCATGCTCCTTTCAACAAAAACCCTTGAAATGTCAGTGCCATTTTAAACCCAGAGGTTTGTCAATATGACTCTCTGATTAAAGTCAAGTGGTCTGTCTGTCAAGATCACCCTGAATTTGTAGGAAAAAAACACCCCGGAAATTCAACATAAGGACTTCTGATGTGTTTTTCTAGGAGCAGCAATGGCAATGCATTTACAGGCAAAAAGCCATGAGAAAGTGCAGCTTTGCTCCTTTAGCTTGTAGTGACTGCAAGTAGGTGCTGTTCTTTGCAAAGGAGAAAATTATGTAACCTGGTGGTAACTGCTTTCACTGGCTCTTTATTGGGAATCCTCAGTAGGAGTTTGCCTGTGTTTCCTAGCAATGCAACATCATACAGTGAGAAAAACAAGCAAAAAGGGAAATGTTTTGAAGATGAATCAGTTTCTTTTTGCTTTCACTGCTGACGTGATTACAGGGAGAGATTGCACTGTTAACTATAACAGCACCCCTCAATTTGAAAAGTCACATTTTCATCAAGCCCATTTATAGAAGCTGTCCCCCACAGATAATGTGCTGATGACTGGAGAGAACATTTGCTAAAAGAATGGTTCTGGCAGATGATGAATAGTGCTATGCAAGTGGTGGTAATAGCTCTAATCCCAGTTATTTTTAAAAAGAAGTGGTGCTATTGCTTTATCTTGTCAGAGCCACATCTAGGTTCTGAAACCTGATATGGGTTATGTTCATCTCTACTGATTTATAATATACCTGACCACTGATGGTGGACCTGTGGTGACCTGATATTGTGTTTTCCTCTCGAGTGCACTCCAGATTCACATTTTTATTGTTGAACCACCAGAAACCCAGCTTACATTTTTACCTTGTACACAAAACCACAGGCTGCAGCCTATTTTAATAGTCCCTGACAGCATTTCAGGTACAGAGTAGGTACTTTCTGCTCTAGTGACTCACGTATTCATCCTTGGAGATAATTCAGAACACGACTCTAAAAAGGCCCCAAGCAGTCTGCTTTGAGTGGGGGGATGGACTAGATGATCTCCAGAGGTCCCTGCCAACCTCAGCTATGCTGTGATCCTGTGATATTTTATGTATAAATATTTTTTTATTGTACTTTGCAAGGAATATTTGGACTAAAAAAATTTGGAGTGTGATAGAAGATTCCTCCTGAGCTGCACCAGAAAATATACTCAGTCTGAACACAGACTAAAGCTAAACAATCATTACTTTATTGATGATTTACCTCAATCCTTATGGCAAGAGCAAGAGAAGAGCACAAAACAAGTGCAAAGAAGATTAATGCAAGAGCCTGTTAGAAAACTTACACAACTGGCAGCACTAGTGACAGATTTGGATGCCAAAAAGAGGTTGGGCACAACAGCAGAGATGATTTTGTGGCAGGGAAGATGTGCTGTGGAGGGCAGTGTATGTGTCTTTATAGTAGGGAAGCACTTCAGCCTGAGGGGCACATGCTGAGCTTGAGAGGCTGCCAGTGCTATTGCATGTTTGAAGCTTTGCTAGGTATTATGGACACTGAATTTCTGCTCTCAAAAATTCTTGAATCAAAACTGGTGGCTTTTATATTATACCCTGATGGATAAAGAGGACTTGACCAAAGGATGAACAGTTGGTTGAAAGGATCTTCATTCTATTTGCACGAAACAAATTGAGTCAAATCCTGGTATTTTTGGTGCTGTGAAAGATAAGATTTAACAAATTTGAGAACTGTCTAATCTGGGTGGAAGAATTAAAAAAAAAATATGAATGATGCTGGTGAGCTATCTAACAATGTTCAAAACAGCTACAGACCAGAAGCAAAGCTGCACTGATTTTTTAAAAAAAAACGAACCTAGCAAACAGCACAATTGAAAACAAGCTCCTCCCAAATTTAAAACTAACTCAGCTTCAAGCATTTTTCTTTTCTTCTCACTGGCAAATGGAAGGTGCTAGCAGTTAATATAAGATGAAATCAAGAAAACAGGTATAGATAAAAGGTGTAGCCAAGAAAAGGGATATATGCTTAGCATAACTGAGGGCAATATGAAGTTATTTTGCATATATAACGAGAATGCAAAACCTAGGAAGAATAGTAATGCTACAACACTAGGTAGAAATGCTGTAGATATCAAGAATTAGCTAAAATGAAAGAAGTGTTGAACAAATATTCTGCTCTATGTTTGGGGAAAAGCCAGATATATTCAATCTGATGGTGAAATAGCTCTCATCACAGTAGCTAATGAGAATGGTAAACAATAACTATCAAAGCTAGATGTTTTACAATCAAGATTTCAGCTTAAGTTGCATCTAGGATTTTTTAAAGAGCTGGTCCATGAGTACTGTGTCACACTAATGTTGATTTTTTAATAAATGCTTTAAAATTGGGAAGGTTCCAAAAGGCAGCAAGAAGCTAACTTTGTGCCAGTACTTTTAAAGGCTAAGTGGCATAACATGAATAATTATAAGTCTGACATCAGTCAGTGGAAAATACTGCATAGCTAACAGGAGACTGACTAATAAGTATTATTTGTAAGTATTAATTATCTTTAATATTATTCATAATTCAGCCCCATGTTAGCTAATAAATTTAAATGGGTCAGTGAAATTAAAGCTGATCTGTGTGTTTATTGATTTAATCAAACTGAATATAATTTTTTAAAGGATAATCAATTAGGTTGACAGGGGCAATGATGTGAAGGTAAGAAACTCTTAAGAACATTTGACTTGGCCTCATACGTCAGCCTGGTTACGTCATCTGAATTATGCATAATCAAGGTTAGACTTGTTACCATCTGTAAGTACCAGCAGTTAATCAGACTAACTATAATCATGCCTCATGACTGAAAATTGAAGCCAAATAAATTCAGGTTAGAAGTAAGGTACATATGTTTGTGGGGAACAAGGTCATGGAAAAAATTCTCAATCCTGGATGTTTGTAAAGGAAAATCTAGCATAACTAGTTTGGGCAGTAAATGTGGAAAGTGAGGAGGAGCACCAGAAGCAGTAATGGGAAGTTAGTTCCCCCTCCCTGTCAGTCTGCATGCACAGGCAGCACTTACTCTTTCTTCTCTTTCCCCCTTTTCTTCTCACATTATTCCCCTAACTCTACAATCAAAGGCTTTCTGCTCTCTGCTGTAGTGGCACATGTGCTGCATCTCCGGAGCAGCAGCAGGGGCTGAACTTGGCAGCAAGCACTGGTCAGACTGAATTTTGTAAAAGGTGTGAAAGGATCATCACAAGGGGCCTTCTGGATTCTAGGAGTTATTTTTAGGTACTTCTGAGCAGTTCATCAAAAGACAGGTGTCCTGCCCATCATACCAAACCTAGATGAGGTGACCTAGTCCTGGAAGCAACAAGGAGCTAGATCTGTGTTTTGGGCCAAGCCCCAAGAGCCACATCACCCTCCTGTGCCATGCTTGGTCCCCCCAGCTCCATGCCAGATGGACCAGGAGCTGCTGTCCAGTTTCTTCAGGGAGTTGGAGTGGCACTACACTATCCCAGCAGCCTTCCCTTCCCAAACAGCCTCTCCCCATCCCCTGCAGGGCAAAAGCCATAAATCTGGTGAATGCATCCTGTGGGCTGTGTCTGGCCCACACGTCATGATGCTAGGGCAGGATAAGGCAAATCATATCAAATAATTTCAGTGTCAGAGTGCAGTCAAAAGGATGTAACATTAAACAATGTTTTGCTTTCTTCACATGTCCTCAGTGTAATGCTCTAAGATCAAGTCCCACAGTATCATTTTTCACAGAAATCATTATATAGCCTTTGGTGTCATGATTACTGTTAGTCTTCTAGCACAAACCAAGACAAGATGAATGAAAAACAAATAAATATATATAATATACATGAAATATATATTCTCTCACTTTGTTTGGGGAAAGTTGTAGGTCAACAGGAGTGGATTTAGATTAAAACAACAGAAATATGGGAGAGTTGAAGAAATATTTGAGAAGAAGTTTAAAAGTATGTCTAGGCAGTAGCTGAATGTAGAGAACAGAACCATTTGTAAACCCAGGGAAATCAATGAAATTATTTTCAAAAGTATCATATACTTATTAAAGAAAAAATTGGATTGGGTTGTTCTTGCAAGGGAAATTGTGTCACCCTGATAAATCCGTACTCCAGCTGACACTGAACTAAGCAGAGCTCTGTGTGAACATGCTGTGAACAGTTCTCTGCTTATTAGGCAGAGGTGACCTAGAATCCATTCCCTCAGACCTGCAAGTGAACGAGAACTGACTTGTAACAGCCTTTAGGGGAGCACTCTCTAGATACTGCAGTTGGAACAGGAATATTCTGTATTGTAAATGAGAGCACTTAGTCTACAATTAGTGTCATTGAGTTTTACAATATATCACTGGTAGTATGAGGAATGGACTACAAGTTTGCAAATCCAAAAGGAGGCTTATAATTTCATACATGATTCTATTTCTTGTAGTGGCCTTAATAAATCTTACTAGTTTTGACCATGGGAAAAATGTAATATTCCTGGGATTCTTCAGTCAACATGCACCCAGTTCTGCTAGTTCCCTTTTCAGTGCACAAGGGTCTGCTTTAGATCTTTATTACCTACATCATTGGGTATGATCTGATTGGAAGGAGCATCTTACATCAGTGCCTGACAGCCTCACGTCACCCAGGGTCACATAATCGTGTTCACATGTGCCTCAGTCACCATCTTGCTAGTCAGTTTGCCTCTGCTACTCTGATATTGAGCACTGTCCCAGGCTGTCAGCTCTTTGATGACTGGGAAACAGTTGCAGGAAATTTGTATGTATAGTTTTGCAATTACCATCAAACACTGAATTTTAGGGTGAATTCTGACTGTGGGTTCCTGTCCTCAGAAAAATGCGAGTACTGAATAGTATCTGTCCTGCGGGTTCATCAGCATGGAACCAATATCCAAAAATACTCTCCACAGAAATATTCTCTCCCCTTCTATCACCTTAAAATGAACGAGTCTAGCTATAGCAGATTGCACAGCATGAGGCACCTTGTGCATGAAAAATTACACAATTATGAATGTTTGGATTAGTTTATATGATTGACTGATCATCCTTAAGTACTTTATAATGTAACCATTCAGCAAATTAAGCTGATGTAATGTATCCCTATCAACAAGTAATTTCCTATATGTTTGTTTGCAGTGTTCTCTAGCAGCTGCATTAAGTTTGTTAATGAGATATGGTGAGTAGATCATGATTCCCCTCACTCTTTATTTCGTAGGTTGGTGAGACCAGATGCAAAAAAGTTTGCACTTCGAAATCTGATCTGAGATCCAATGATTTCAGCATCGTTGGAAGCTTGCCAAGGGATTTTGAGTTATCGAATTATGACTGCTATGGGAAGCCCATTGAAGTCAACAATGGGCTCGGGAAATCTCAAGCCAAGAACAACAAGAAGCCTCCTCCTCCCAAGCCTGTCATTCCATCAGCAGCAAAGAGAATTGATCTTTATGCAAGAGCACTGTTCCCTTTTTGCTTCTTGTTCTTCAATGTCATATACTGGTCCATATATTTATGATAAATCTTGTATTTATTTTTTCATATGTGTAAAATATAGCCCATTTCATTATCCCTTCCTAGTCATGAAGGCCACTGTGTGAAATTACTTGCATTTGCAAAGCAATATGTTGCATCCTGATGCCGTGCGATTGTACTGAACATATGGCATCTGAAATTTGAATGAAAGCATGACACTGCAATGTCTGTGCTCCGACCAACGTTGTATATAAGTGTACAGCATACATCCTGCTTTAGGAATATATATGAAGGACAATGCATACTACAGTATAAAGCTGAATAACGCTCTTCAGTTATTAGTAACATGCAAAAATTTAAAGTGTTTCTGACAATGAAACTGATGTGCACGTTGAGTATTATTAAAATCAGTATTCTAGTATATGTAGTATTTAACAGCTTTTCTGCTGACTTGCAGAGGGGAAAAAAAACCCAGCACCAAACATCTTGCTCTTGTATAATTTTAGATGGCACTGTTGAAGAAAAAGCTAAGGTGTAATTCATATTAAGACTTTGTAAGTGAAGGCAGCATCAAATAAGCGGATCTTGTCTATGTGGAAAAATAAAGATTAGAGAACTACTAATTTTGTAAAATCAGCTCATTTAGGAAAAAACCCCAACAATTGTGTCCATGAAGCAGGCACACTTAAGTGTGTGAGAATATGCTGGCAAGCATTGGGCCAAATTCTGACTGCTGCTTCCTTAGGCACAAACTAAGTTCAATATGTCAAAAACCAACAGGTCACTTTCTAGACTAAAGGTATTAGAAATTTGGAGAGGCATTACAAGATGCAGTTCAGTATCAGGTTATGTTATAAATTTTTACATTACTTTGTCCTCTGGCTCAGCTTCTATAGCATCTGGCAAGCCTGCAGTATGTAAGTCACAATTTTTGTTGTTATGTTGGACACATCTTACTTGATTTGTTTTGTTTATCCCCTTGAAAGCTTTCATTTTAAACAAACCACTTGTCAAGATGAAATCCCATTTTCACCACTAGTTACACTTTTTTTGTTTGCATGCCAGCTAACACCTAGCCACTGGTAGGAGTGAAAGGCCTAAGGCTCTGAGACTCTTAAGTATATCATGAGCCCTGGTGTGCCTATGTGTTAATTAATGGCTGCCCTCACCAACTCCTTGATTTGGCTGTGACGTTTGGAGAACAAGGTCCTATGCATGAAACAGTTCTGATAGGAGACTGCTTTACATTTTCCAGGGGAAACCCTATCACATGGAGACTACCTAAACATGATCTCCTTGGGGTACATAGGGCAGGAACTGTGGTCTCCCGTGGGTGCCAGGGAACATCCCTTTGTAAGGGCAAGTCATGAGATGAAACACAGACAAAAGAAAGCTGTCATGTACGTAGGCATCTGAGTAGTGTGTGCTCCCTGGGAATGCTCAGGGGCTTGGCCTCGGCCCTTGAGAGTTAGAGAAATATATCTCTGCTTGTAAAGCTGGGGCACCACAGCTAGTAAGATAACTTGGCAATTCATAAAAGGAAATATGGATTATTGGCTCCTCATAGGCTAGGAAGGGACTGATTTAAATACATGCAACTTTGACAGTATGGAAACACACACAATCCCACTTGTGCTATATTTCTGGTACACCCGGGATGTGTTGGGTCAGTGCAGGCCACAAGTGGACTTTGGGTTCACTTGGGTGTTGCCCACTGTGAGAATGTTGTCCATGCACAGCAAGTCTGCACAACCGAAAGGTCAAAAACGTGACTGTGAGAAGAGTGATGGCATGTCACCCTGGCTTCACTGGACATCTGGCAGACCTGTGTGTGTCCAGGGATTTTAACCACTGCCTCTTGGTGATGAACAGGCTGGTTGCAACATTTCATGTTGGGGTTGAAGTGATCTGCACTACAAACTATGGTCACATGCTTTTTCCACCAGCTTCCTGGACACTTTCTTGTGGGGTTTTCAGGGAACCACTTGTCCTTAGGATTTCTTTCTGATCCAAAGAAATGGAAGGAAAGTCCCAGATATTACTGAGCTGTGTTGAACCAGGGCAGAGAGAAATGATATCTTTAAGGTCTGGTTCAAAGTTTCAATTATTTCCATGAGTTGAAGGTAATCGCAGAATTGTCAGAGACGCTAAGAAGCAATAAGGATAAATGAAAGAGAGGAAGGAAGGGAACTTTTATACATACAGAGTGCTATATTTATAGACATTCTTTATTCTCATACTTGTATTTTTTCTTACAGTACAGGAAGGCAAGAAAATAATTACCCTGTATTGGAAATTATATGAATTTTGGAAGATAATTTTCTTGTTAGAACTCTTATTAAATGATTTATCTGTAATTAATGTCCACATTCTATCTGTAAAATCTCAATTATAGATTTTATTGTTAAATTAATCTTTGTTCCTTCTTGCTCTCCTGCTTACTTGACGGCTTTTGTGTTTTATCATAAAACATTTAATCAATAATACACTGTAATTGCTTTCCAACTTACACAAAGGGAAGCAAAAGGAATGCATTGCCTATTGTTCAGATAAAGGCTTTTTGTTCATTACAGCAGAAAAACTAAGGCCAGAAGCAAAGTTTAACAGCAAATTTGTAACTAAAATGAACCAGTATCATCCATAAAGTATTAATTTTCTTTTTACTTACACTAGATAATATTGCAGTATGTGTATTTCCTTGGAATATATTAGCTTGTCCTACTGAGCAGTAATAATTGATTTATTTTATTTTTCTTCTTTCCACTAAATGTCGAGAGTTTTGCATTCCATCTCACATTATGGTCCTCCAGCACCCTCTAGTTGTGAAATTCTGCCTGTTGACTGATTTCCAGAATGAGGTGCAAATATAAAACTGTATAGGCAATATAGAATCTTACTTAATCATTCTAATATGACAGGAAAAAAATTGCTACAAAATTAAAAATAAATGGACACAAAATCAATGTACAGCTGTAAAAACTTGCCGTGCAGTGTGAATTGAAAATTAAGAAGTTAAGACATTCAAGTAGTAGCAAAGGTGAGGCTCTCATGAAGTACACATTAGTAACTAGATTAACTAGTCATGATGTCTGAACAAACCGCATGACTGCAAAGTCTGTTTTTGAGGGAGAGACCATCTGTGTTTCAGCTGACATTTACTGTAAGTTCTGCTGTTTTCTGGTAGGACAGTTACAAGGTTTTATTCTACCCTTACCATAAACCTCAGTATTTTCTTGGCATTGAGGAGCAGTATCCAAATAATTAATTCCTTTCTTTCATAGTGTTATCACCCTTTGGATATCTTTCTGCAACTTTTCAGGATTTTAAAATACATTCAAACACTGCATCAGTGTTTTCCATGGGGATTAATTAATTTCTCAACTGCATCCACAGAGTTAAGGTGGACAATAACTAAGGATGTGATTTGAAAAGTATATCAGCTGCTATGTGTTAATTTCCTGTAATTCACACCTCATGTTTGGCACCCAGTTGTAGGAGTGTGTCTTTAGTGGGTAACCTCCTCCTTTTTCCTAATTCACACCTCATGTTTGACACCCAGTTGTAGGAGTGTCTCTTTAGTGGGTAACCTCCTCCTTTTTCCAGTTAATTCTGTCTGAGATGGTGTGTGAGCAGTCTGTCTTCTGAGTGGGGAAAGGAGTTTATTTTTGTAAGTGCATCATACAGAAGATTGACCGCTTGGAAACACTGCCAAGCAGCTTTCATTCTTCAGAGTCTTCAAATTAATTTGGACTTGGTAACAGGGTAAAGGGAGAGTGTCTTCAGCACACTATTACCCATTACAGAGAAAGCAGAAACACTGCCTTCTGGGGTAGTGCCAATGGGCATGGCCACAGGGATTGATCTGGCTGTATAATCATTTTAAAGGAAATGCACTTAGAAGTAATCTTTATTTAAAAATACTTTACTCTGAAGAGAGACAATACCTTACTCAGGCAGTCTGTTATAGCTGTTCAGGGAATCTATTAGGACACGTTATAATACAGACCATTGGTCTCTTCTTCAATTAAAGCAGCTTATCATTATGGTTACTGGGTGGCTTGTGATGGGGATATTTATAGAACAGGTGGCATTAAATTATTTATTTCCAAGGGAGTGCAACCTGAATATATGCAGTGTCAAGTGATTTTTCAGGTTATTGAGATATTGTAGTGCTGCAATGAGTACAAATGAGATGTGTAGCAGACTAGGGAATGATAGGACACTGTTACTTGATGTTTTGGTGTACTAATTCTGGGATTAGAGAAGATAATGTGCAAAGAAATTCAGATACAGAGACACTGAATAATAGTTTTGTTTGTGTCTACAGTTTAATCTCATTCTGTCTAACAATTTGTTTTGTATATAAATAATGAGTTACCTTCTTTTTATAAAACTATAAAGAATTAATTTTACAAAGGAAAATTAAGCTCAGCTGTGGTGCCCAAAAGATGCAGAAACCAATCCTTTTCATATGAAGCTCTACACTTTAAGTAAATAGTGAAATATACAGAAAAAAAAGTGAACTTTTAAGAAAATACAATTCTCATCGTTGTGGTTTTGTCTACACCATTGTATCAAATCCATCACAAGCAATCTGGGCTGCTTGCAGCACTCCCTTGCATTTTGCCTTACTCGAGAAAGGCACCGAGCCCTCTACCTCCCTGCACCTCTCCTTCCACCAGTGCGAGTGCTGTCAGCAAACATCTAAAATAAAGATTACCTGTCTGTTTTGAAATCTTTCTTAAAGTCCTTCATTGCTACGAGTATGTCTATGCTGCAATCACTAAAATGTCTGCAGCTAACTCAGGCTTTTCCAAATTAGCTTTAAACCAGCTGGTTTGGGGAGGGCTGGAAACATCACCATGGTGACGGTGAGCTCTGGCTGGGAAGCCTACCTGCTGCCTAGGGCAGGAAAAAATATACTTGGTGTTAACCCCCACAAAGCTTTCTGCTGCCTTGGCTGTTACACTCAAACAGTTGGTTTAAAGTTAGTTCCTGTGGGTGTTCATGAGCCCTGTGAAATGTAGGTGTATGCTGGATGACGCACTGTGTGCTGGGACGGAATCGATTCTTCCCACGGGTGATGTGAAAGATGCCACTGTAATATAGTCTCTTTGTGAGTCTTGATGACATATGGGATTTCTGACAAATTTAGTTTTGTGTACTGACAAGAGCATTCACTGGTAGTGACAAAAAATCTGAGTTCATTTTCCCAAACCAATGCATGTGTAAACAAATGAGTTGGATTTGCACACCCGAGCATGATTGAGGTTGCTTCCTGAGTCTAGGGCATAAGACTATCCCTTTTACAAGCCATTCTGTTTAAAGTCCCTAACTCTAATAGTGGGTATTAGATCACAAATTTTTAATGAGACTAAAGAAACTAGTGAGACTAACAAGACTAAGGCTGTAAAAGTCTTTTTTGGCTTCCACGTTGTCTGTGAAGGTCAATCCTGGTTTTGAGGGGCACTGTTTGCTTTACATTGTGGTGTATCTCAACATATCACTGTCTGTCAGGTTCTGGAGAACAGCATTCACTGACTCCCTCCTAAAAGTGGAGGTATTTGAAGGGCCTTCAAGTTTGTTACTCAACTCATCTTTGGAGTGTTGAGATAAATCTAAAGTCTGCCTGGCACCATAAGCAGTCACAGAGGCAGCAGGTACATTAAGCACAAGTCTTTTAGTACGAGAAAATGAATGGTCTTTCCTCTCAGTGCATGAAAGCATGGTTTGCAGTGACAGAGACCAACCCACGTGGATTACCAAGGATTTCTATCCCACCAGGCAGTTGCTTAGGCCACATAACATGCTTGAAAGGAAGTGTGGGGACTATGGAGTGCAAAGGATAAGGTATAACTGTTTTCTTCCTGGTGAGTTCTTTGCTCTGTGGCAGTGGATAGTGTAGGGTTTTTCACATATATATATCTGTGTAAGTCTTTCTTTCTATGAATATTCAGTGGGAGTCATTTTTTTCACTTGAAGAAGCAAACTCAAGAGGTTTTTGGGTCAAGAAACCCTCCTGAGTATAGCAGGTCAAGTTGTTGACCCATTGGCCTTTGAAAAAGCCTTTCAACTCAGAGGAAACCTTCTCTAGCACCATAAATTGCAATAAAAAACTGTACTGAAACTGTGAGTGCTGCTGAGAGGCAAAGCTGTGTGTGGGCAGCCCCTGTGCTTCCACCTTCTTTTGCTGTAGCATACGTCACGATAATCAATAGCACTGCTTAGCTTTTCTGTTCTGCAAAGCACTCCTTTTATCAAGCGTGAGTTATTTCCTTGGCAATGCACTTCAGCTATCCTACCTTTCATCTCTGCAGTCAGAGCAAAGACCACACGTGTAGCTCTAGCACAGTTCAGGAAGGACAGCCAGTGCTGATGCTTAAGAACAGATGAGCAGTAAGATATGGGATGGCTTGGGCCCCCCTTGTTTCTCAAATTTTAGCATTATCTGTGTTATGCCACTTCGGTGACGTCGTGTAACTCAGAGTATTGTGGTGTTTGAGTAACATCTTGCTACATTCATTATATTTTTGAGTTAAGTGTATTGAATCATGAATTTCCTGTCAAAAGCAGAATACAAAAAAAGAAGGAGTCCATGTGACATTTTAAAAAATGTTGATTTCCTCTATTAACCTTAAAACTTGCATTTGACCCAGAGGCTAGGGAAATAATGTTTCTCAGTGTTTAATAAGCCTTACGTTGTCATAACAGATTTATCAGTGTCTCAGGCAGGCTCGTTCTTTCAGATTAATTTGTTTGTTTCTTTGACTCCCAAAGGCCAGCTCACTGGAAAGCATTAATTTGAAGACTGGCTATTTCAAAGGCATAATACTGACAGGAACTGACTGTAAAGACTAATGTTTTTGACCAATACCACTCCGGCATCAGCCTCTGCTTTTCACAAAGCCTGTCTTGATACCTGCTCCTGCTTCTGACAAATCCTGTTTAGCCTCAGCCTACTGGAGGGTGTAAAATCTTTGTAGGCTTTTTAAAATATCTGTCTGACTGTGTCAGCTTCTGAGGCAGCCCTGCTTCCATTCCCCTTCTGGATGTGCTTCAGGACCAGGCTATTACAGAAGCAATCTTTTTTTTTTTTTGCACAAATACAAATGATACACAGCATCCACCATGAGCTATCATCCACTTTGTGGAATTAAACTTTAGTCTTTATTTATTAATTATTCATATTTTCGAGTTGGTTGTTTCCCCAAGGTAGAAACTTCTTAAATAAATAAATTTCTTAAATGAATGAACAACTGTGCGTAATGGCAGGAGAGGATCTCACTGGCCTTGCTTGTTTTCTCTGGGCTTAAAGCTCTTGCTTTGCTGTGGTCTTAAAACTAAGAAGGTTTCAGATCTGCTGCAGCTGAAGTCCTGCTGACTGCCCTACAGAAGCCTGAACAAAGAGACAAGACTCCCTCCCTGCATTGGCCCTGCCCTGTATGGCTGCATTCAGTGCCAACCAGCCAGAGGAAAACAGGTTTCCCAAACCCTGTGCCTTTGTAATAATGTGTTCATCACACTCACCACTTGATGAGTTTTCTTACAAGGGAAAGGCACTTTGTTTAGAAAAATAACAGTAATGATTCCATAGTAATATTTCCAGACACTGCAATTTCATGAGAGTATTTTACACCACTACTGTAGAATACTGAATGTTAGGAATTTTACCATGGGAGATTTTAAACAGCAAGTGCATATCCAAGCTGGCAGGACTTTATTATCTGTTACCCATAAGCACAGCTTTATTGCTTTATTTGTCATATGCTTCCATATTCTTCCTATTTCAGGAACACCATTTTAAAATGGGAACTTTTCTGAGCATACTAATTATTAAAGCATATTGTGGTTTGCTCTATTTTTTCCCAGAGGAACATAAGGAAGAGATAGTGCATTTTTCATTACAGTTCTCTTGCATCAAGTTTGCTAGTGTCTGTGAAGAAAGTCTGATGAAATTAAATAGGTGGAAAAAAATTTCATGGAGTGTGCAAATGAAACAGCCAGGAATAAACCCATTTATGCAAGACTCACACTGAGAGTCTGATGAGCTTTGACAATTGGAATAAATTATTTTGTCTGAAAGGAGATTCCAGCCCTAAGAGACAGGACAACGTTGAATCTTTCACCAGTTTTCATTTCTCAGCGGAAAAGGAAAACAAAGCTTTATAGAAAAGACCAAGTAGTCTTGTCCATACCAACCATATCTGCACATAGCCATCATGCTCTCCTGTAAATATTCTTCCAGTTCATGCGGCAAGGATTCAGTCAATGGAATTATTTCTTCTCTGACCAAGCAGTAAAAGGGCTGGTTTTGGATGACTGGACACAGGGCACAGCTGAGGGCATGGCTCTGTGTACAACCCAAGTGTGAACATTGTATGTGAAGGTTGGTCTGTAGCTAAACACAGTACCTGTTAGGGAGAGAGAGGCAAGTGCAGCTTCCCCAGATCTCTGGTGCTAGTTTGGCAGACTATTTCCTCTATTTTCTTCCGTTCCCCTGCACCAAATAACAGGACAACAAGGTAGCTTTCCACTGCTCCAAGGGCCTTTTGTTTAGGTTGAATGTGGCTGGGACAAAAAATAATCTGTTGCTACATGTTGTGCACTGCCTTAAGGCACTACTGTAATGCACACAAATAGTAATAAAAAATATTTCAGTCATTATTAACCATAGATTCAGTGGCATACAATAGTGATATCTGTATTTGTCTTCTCCCAGTCTTAACATTTCTGGAAGTCATCTGGCTGATTTCAAGTGCCTGATATTCCCCCTTGTGTACATTGGCTTTACGCTGTAGTTCTTTCTGATTTTCTGTCAGTGGAGAATCAAACCCACTGCATGCACACATTCTTGCCTTTAATATTGCTTCTTTCTGATATCTAAAAATGATTCTTAAAATAACCTCACAGTTCCTTACTTGGATCCAAATTCCACAGATTCTGTAGAGTAACAAAGGAAGAAGTCGCAGCTTTTAAAATTATACATCTATGCGTTTATAATTTAATGGACATAAGCATAAATATCCATATTTAATATGATGGCAT
>NW_008651101.1:57847-65007 GCF_000695815.1 Acanthisitta chloris
AACAGTGTGTCAGGATTTAATAAGTTACCAATATTTTCCCCTTCCATTATTACTATTATTTTGTTTGGCAAGTATTTGCAAAGTGCATCCATATCATACCATGTATTTTTTCAGTTCCCTGGAAAATGAATCATCCCCTGCCATGGCACAGGGTGAGCTATGTGGGCCATGGGATATTAAATCACATACTGGAGTAACTCCTTCAATTGCAAATTCAGAACAAGTGTCATTACATATAATGTACAATAAGTACTCTTTCTTAAAGAAACAGTGTGATTAGTTGGTATCCAACATTTCATTGTATTCCTAGTGTTTGTAATGATATGTAGTAGTTAATCAGTATATTAAGTTAATTACTAATAACTAAATTTAAAAAAGGGATGTAGAAGATTATGGATATGTTTCCTGGGGCTCATTAGCTAAATCCTTAGGATGGAAAGCTCATGTTAGGCAATACAGTCTGTCATTTATAGGAAGGACATAATCCAACAGCAGTGTAGATAGTATCACCTGGAGACTGGTTTATACCCAGGAAGTTAAAAGTGAGTGGCACACATCTGTCTGACTCACACACTGCTTACTGCCCAGTTGTCTTTCATGGCTGACAGTCAGAAGGAAAAGACTGAAGGAGCCCATGAAGGGTGCTATTTTCAATCCATTTAACTTCACTGTCATTTCATGGGATATTACTGTAATTGATTATCCATATGTATCACACAATCATTTGTCAATAACACCAGATTGTCTCTTCTTCTAATGAGGCACTGAATTGAGATGAGCTATAATTAATAAAATTATAAAATAATCAGATGATGAATGGAAAAAATTCCACTCTGAAGCATAACATTTATTCTACAGACTTTTTTATGTGCCGTGCTGCAAGGAGCAAGCGAAGAAGCAATATTGCATTCTGCTGTCTTGTTCAGCAGTAGAGCTGAGTGATGGTGAGATCTGTGATTTTCCCTAACTGCCTCAAATAACTGAATTCTTCTTGCTGTGAAGAAAATCTGAACTATTGTTACTATTCTGGTATGAAAGCATCTGTAAGAACTGGATGATTCTGGATACGTGTTTGAGGCGAGACGTTTCTGATCTCTTTATTTTTCCCAAGCTTTTTCTCTTTAGAAAAGAGAGGCCTTGTGTGTTTTGGGTAAGCTCATTTCATTGCCTTTGACGTTTATTTGCTACAGCTGACCAACCTCTAAAATTAAGGTCCTATTTTGTTAGTACTACTAAAACCACAGGGAGCCCAGCAGAATACAGGCAAGCATTGGTGAGTGTTCTCCTGCAGAAAATACCTTTCAGTGCTCTTATTTGCTTCAGATGCCACTAGTTTCTTTATAGTTTATTATATGAAAAAGACTTTTTTATAGTTTTCGTTATAGAAAGTGAATTCATTGGATCACATCAGCAGATCTGCTTGATTTAACAGGAAGACATAAATGCTATATGTAATGTGCTATAAGCACAGTAGCTACAGCTGGTACTGGCAGGTTGGGTACAACTAGGATTTGGGAGTAAGGATGTACCCTGTCATTGGCCCACATATTCCTAGCTGTGGCATAAATCCTCTCTCTGTCCTAGTTTTCCTTTGTAGCTGGTTTAGACTCAGGACAGTGACATCACCAAGTTCAAGGTTAGGTTGTGTGCTATTAACTACTGTCTTTGAAGTGCCCCCAAGACCCCATCAGCTCATCTCTTTCTTTTTCAGCCCTTGATGCATCCATTCACTGTGCTGTGCATGTGGTCTCATAGTGAAAGGAAAGCAGAAAATTAAACTTGTTCAGAACGCAGGTACCTGTGCACATCACCTCTGTGCACATGTCTTATTAAGGCCAACACAATTACAAGGAACAAGGTCAGTCTCAGGTTAAATGGCAACTTCATAGACTCCAATAATGGTTAGCAGTTAATCTTTATAAGACAACTTTCTACTGCAATACAATGAAGTTTCAGTAAAGACAAGGCGAATCATTTTGGTTGTCTTTAATGCCACAGATATTATAAGCAGAAACTTTTCTACTATAAGCTCTGCTATTAAACCCTATATTTCAAGCAATTATGCAGTTAGAAGAATGTTATTTTCTGCACATTGACTATGAAGTATATGTATTTCTAGTCCAAAGTATGTAATTAAGTGCTTCCTAAGAATTGTTTGGGTTTTTTCTTACATTTCTGGTTTGGCTTTTTTCCCTTCTGTGAAAGCTTGCCATTAACACCACACTATCACAACTAATCTCTGGGCAGATGTGCCAATGCAGAGGTGAAAGTAAAAATATCTGTGCTGTGAACTAGTTCTGGGACTGAACCACCGAAGTAGTTGTTCAGAACTAAAAATAAACTTCTGTTGAACACAACTCTGTACATTTCCATGATAACTCGAGTGAGCTATTTCTTGACAAAATTACTTTCTCAAAAAAAAATCATTGATGTCAAGCAGGTAAATGTGAACCAAAAAGAAATTTCTGTCACAGAAAGATCTCAATGATGAGGATAAGAGAGCTGATGTTTCAAATCACAGCAGTCCTTTTAATCCTATGTCCTATTTCAATGGGATTTTTAGAAGTATACTGTAAGATGTCTGCAGTGGATAACTGAACAAAACCAAAACTTTCTATCTTTTGGATATTTCCTGAAGAAAGAAATTATTTTCTTGTGTCATGCCGTTCTATCTATTCCTCCGAATTAATTTATTTTCAGTGTTACTAACTGCTTGAGCTCCATAGTATAATTTCTGCAACAATATGTCTCTTACTTATTTGTGTCATAAAATACATTATTTTGACATTTGCTGGGTTTTTCCGTATGATTAATATATTTTGGAAATTTTTCATGAAAAAATAACAGGGATTTTTTGACTGATTATGTTTAAACTCTTACTCACTATATCTTAAATTTCACTCTATTTTCCCAGTGACAGAAATCCTGACAAAATTATAGAACTATAAAAGCAATCTAAATAAAATGTGCTGTAATACCATAGCCATTTTTAAAGCTAAATCCATAGCATCACCATCTTTCTTTTTAAAAGAAATCATAAATACTAAAAAATTGCAGCTTTGCATAATTTGCTCATAAATGAATCTATGCCCTGATTCTCAGTTACCTGTGGACACATGAAGCCATTACACTGCCAGTTCCCTGTAAAGCAGCAATGAGTGTGACCAGTGGCACTGGTACCAGTGGAACCTGATGCCTGTGTGTCTTCTGATATCACTGTAAGGTTCAAAAGGGAAATATCCCTGCAGAAGAAAAATGGAGCTTTCATTTACTCCCTTTGTGACTGTGGTGAATTTCATTCTGCTTTACTGTGGAGGGAGCAGACAAGCAGCCTGTTCCCATCACATCTATCCCCACGCTGACAGCTCACCAGATTGCCTGTGCTCCACCGAGCAGCCTGGAACTGGGCTCCCCAGTGCCAGCGATGGAGGGAGGCAGCACAGCTCCCTCCCCTGCCCTGCCTCGGCTCCTGACTGGCCTTGTCACTGCAGCTTTACTGCTTGTTCAAAGATATCTTGGCCTCAAAGCCTTGCAAAAAGGATGTGAACAAGATTGTACAGAAACTCTTTCAGACCAGAAGGAGAGATTCACTCCTGCACTGTGTGATGGTATGAGGAGCCACCTTCCTTGGATTGAGGAGTTTAGCAGTTAGTTCTACTGTGGTGGAAAGCATCTTTGCAAAGCTTATGTGAATGTTATCCTGTTATCCTGTAAAACTGCTGTCAGAACTTCCATCCTCCATAGACATTCAGTGTTCATGAACTAATTTTACCTGTCTGGATACAAAAAGAAGTCAAGTCTCTGATGCTAATCAGATTTGCAACAGGTTCAAATTCTAAAAAGATCAGCTGATTACTCCAGGTTAAAAAAAAAAAAAGGCATATATTTTATGAATAGTTTTTATGTATGAATGAAACTTTAAACTGAGAACATGCCTTCTCCATGAGAATGATCATTACACAGTCCATTTCCCATAGGCTGGTATTTGTCCACTGTCCCTGTTCAAAATACTACCTTTGCATACTCACTCTGATGACAGAAACAGCTTCCTACAATATTCATAAAGTTAAGTGCAGCCATAAGGAATATGTGAGCAAGCATATACTAAGGTTTCACTAACACTGGAACATATTACCCTTGAGTTTCAATCAGCCTGTAATTTGTAGATCCAGAGCTGCTTCTCAGTGTCATTTTTTGGGATTCTGAAGATGTGAAATCACCACATGGTGCAGTGGTTGCTGAGGAAAAAAAACACCTAGTTTTCAGGAAATTCCTTCTGTCATACAGAAAAAAAAAGGTCCAAGTCAGAAGTGAGTAGAAATCAGAGAGTGAGTAACACTCAAAGTGTACCCCAGATATGTCAATAGAGAGCAGACTATAACATTCTTGTCAGCTTGTACTTGCCTTCTAACATTTTAGCATGTTGTTTATGAAAGCAGGGAAGTGAGGTGGAGAGGTGGTTTGACAAGTGCTGGCAATTTGACAAGTACCATACCTCAGCAGAGAACAGTCCACCACTATATGAAATCCGATGTCTTCATCATCTCCAAAGGGCTTTTCATTCTGAGTAACAAGTAATACATTTCTCACAGGTGACAGAAAAGGTACAAGGCTAAAGAGGAATTTCAATGATTAAGAACCGACCTGAAAAATGGGTGTAGAGTTGATATTTCAAACACAGACGCCAACATGAAAAAGGAATAAGAACATGATGAGAATAAAAAGCAGTGCTGGAGTCAAGGCTGGCATTGCTTGTGGAACAGATGGGAGAGGTGGCAGATGAAAAGAGAGAGGATCAAGGCTGGCTATTATAGTCTAAAGCAACAACACAACACATTTGAATTAGCTGTGCTCCACAGGGGGAATGGGGAGGGTAAAATCAAAATAACCGTAGAGAAAAAGAGATTTCAATGGCAATGCATTGGAAAAACAGATAGAAATTAGGCAAGGAAGGAGATGGCAAGGAAGAAGAGAGGCAGCAGGTAGGCAGGGAAAAAGTAGGACAGGGATAAGAAATGTATCCCTTGGGTCAGAGACAAAGCAATGGAAGTTTTTTATACCACTGGAAGAAAAAGGAAGATATTGCCAGACAAGAACCACAGATTTAGCATGCATGCTCTAATCTGAAAGTGTTCCTTTTATCTTTTTCCAGAGGTTTAATGATGTAATTTGCTATAATCTCAGTCAAAAAAAATTCAAGTAATCTATAGCAGATTTTACAATCACATGGTTAATTCAGCATACACTTAAGTGATTTTATTGGCAAAATAAATAGAGCATTTATTGCATATGGAAAGAATGCAAGTAGCTCAAAAAATACAGTAAATCCCAAATTGCTATAAATATCTCACAACGATTAGCCAAGCTAGTAACAAACAGCACAGTCACAGCTACTGTACAGCAAAGGGAAGTGAAAACCGCACGATTATTGCTAATTATTTTGCATTAGTTATACCACAGGGCAGTGATGTCCCTGTTTTCATCATCAGAATCACATAATAGCAGGTACCCTAAGCTATTCCTTAGAGTGTGCCCTCCCTGGGTGTATGTACTCTTAATGGGAACAGTGTGTTTTTGCTAATCAGAAGAGGAAGGGAAATGAGCATGGAAGATCAGGACGTCCTTTTAAAAAGGCTCTTGAGATCCAGAATGAGCATATGGGACTACACACTTTGACAAAGTTTTGTAACTTGGAACTTTCATTTTTATTTCCTCTTTTTTAGTGGTATTTGCAAAATTTCTGCAGATTTCAAAAATCCAAGGGCAACAATCTTTTTGGAAGTATTTGTTGATTGACCATGGAATCAAAGGATTCATACATTGGAACAAATTTTTTTCATCCTACAAGATCTGTATATTTCAATATTTTGTATGATGGAAAAGATAATGAAAATAATTTTGAATATAAACCCCAAATACTGATAGCAAAAAAGGCCAGAAGGGCCCATTATTACCATTTTGTCTGAGCTCTTGTCAAGGGCCTTCTCAGAATTTAACTTTTTTCAACAATTAATTTTAGAAAAGAGTCTGGTTTCAACTGAGCATTTTGCAGGGCTGAGGAATTCATTACACTGCTCAGCATGTGACTGCATGGTCAATGGCACATTACTAAAACAGCAAAACAAAAGATAAACTTTATTTCTAGTCTGAACGTGACAAATATCAGCATTCAACAACCGTTTTTTACTCCATCCATCTCCTCCAATGCTTTATGTTATGAAAGATACTTTCCTGAAGCATGCACTCTATGTCATCAAGCCATTCCTGAACTATCTGTTTGATAAGTATATGGAGTGATCACTAAATGTTTCTGAGCACAAGGCAAAAATTTCCAGTTCTTCAGACATTTCAAAATTTCCTTCCACATCTCATATGCACCTGCTGAAACATATGAACATTTCATTGAATTGCAGCCACTGTCTCAACCAGGATTGTGCCAGGATGAGTCTAGGAGGAAATGTATTCCTGATAAATTCATATTTTATCTCTGACTACCATGTATATCAGCCCTTTTTAGCTTCCTCACTCATTTCTACCTTATGTTCAGAATATTGTGTGTTAGAACTTTTTAAATCCAGTATAGCCATGATTGAAACATGCATTCTTTGCAATAAGTAGCAAACTTCTCCTGGAGTTCTATGGAATCAGGATTAAGCACTTAGGCTTTTCAAGGGTCTGACATCTTAGTATTTGATATCTGGCCCTCTGTCATCTGCCATTGTTTTCATTATTATTGCACTGCTGTGTTCCTTTCAACAAGTGATTGATGCTTATTATTAACAGTCCCCCATCGATGCTTTGTTCACATTCCAAACTAATGCATTTTCATTTGAGCTTCTATCATGGATTTAGAAGAATGCATATAAGAATATAATCTTCTGTTTTTAAGATTGCAATCCCTACTCTCTTGCTAGATTCTTTTCCCTTGTGCGAAAAATATTGAATGTGATTCCCAGTAATGCAGTCTGATTTTCTCATGCACAGTGTTAATGAGTATGTCTATTCTTAGTACATGGCCATAAATTACTATCACCTATAAATTCCTTTTTTCTCCTTTGCCTGCTTGCATCTTTTTGATTAGCATAGGACTGTTGTAGAAAATAGAATTGAAGGCCTTTTTTTCATTATCAGCATTTTTCGCTATTATTAGATTCTGATTA
>NW_008651101.1:65044-67209 GCF_000695815.1 Acanthisitta chloris
ACTCATCTCAGCTGAAATCTTTTGTTTTTCTCTGGCACACCAACAGTAGAATATGGCCACACAGTTTGACTTTTTTCTACATATTCTGACACGACAATACAAATCTGGAATAGTACATGCTCATACATACATACACACATTGTACATGATGGATACATATACATGTTTACAATTTTGAAATGGAAAAATCAGCAGCGAGGGTGGTATCAGTTGTGATTGCCATGGCAGCTGTTATTAACTCAGCACAAATAGTCTGTACAAAACCTCCAGCTGTAATAGGTAATTAACTCCTTATTCAGCTCACTTTTATGTTACCTACCTTCTATGCTATGTTCAGTAGGTCTTTCTTTAACTTGAAGGTGTAGCAAGGGTGCTGTCATGTCAGAAATTGGGCTCAGGACCTTCAGCTATAAACTGTTTGACTCAGGTAAGGCTGCTCACTCTGTACCACCCACGATGGTTGGATCCAGACTCGGTATAGCATTACCCATGCCTTAGCATAAACAATAAAATTACATTCTAGTGTCTGAGGAGGTAAAACATGCGTCACCATGGATTATTCATACTGTATCTGCAAAGATTTTGATGCACATGTGGAATAGCACTGTTGTCTATGACAAAAAAAAACCACCCAAACCCCCCCAAACCAAACAAAATACCCCCCCAAACCCAACCCCACAAACAACAATTTAGAGATTTAAATCCTTTCCATGACTGTAACTACAATTAGTTTAAAAAGTGGGATTCTTCTAGATTTCATTTTTGTATTTTGCATCATCCTAACCCTTTTTACATTTTATTTCATTATGTAGCTGCAATGAATATTGGCAAATATGATTTTTTTGTTTTATTGTAACATGTTAAAACACAATCTTGAAACTGAGCTCTTTGCTTCATTTTCACCTCATTTGATATACACAAAGGGATTCTTTAGATCTTGTTGAAAAAAAGTGTATGATTTATCTGCAATCCTGTTGAAGACTGGAAGTATTACACTAAAATATTTATTAAAAGTAAATGCCTGTATATCTCACTGTCCAGGGCGCAGCGAGGACTCTCTGAATGCAAGCTTTGCTCTGATAGCTTCATCTGTCGATTGTCACAGTGACACTGTTTGGTCCTTTCACAGAATTCAGCAGTAGGTTTTAGCACAGAGCACAAAACCTGACCTCTGGGAGGGACAAGGGAAGGGAGCAAAAAGGGCTGTAGTGTCTCTGCCATTCCACCCGGATAAGACCAGAGGGGCTATATGCTCATGATGTTAAAGCTTGCTCTCTGTTTCAGGTTCATCTCATTTTGTGGTGAGAGGGAGATGATGACACAAGTACAGACAGCAGCTGGTACAGAATTTCCTGGTGAAATGACTGAAATGAAACAAAATTCATCATGAATTCGTGACGGGTAAAGTGTCCCAAACTGCCTCCTTCTTATGTGGTCCAGATCCATACTCATGCTGACATCTGAATATCTGAGGCTTCTGAAGCTTCAAGACCCTCCTCCTGGAAGGGAGAATTAAGAAATGTAATAATTTGTTTTTAAAAAAATAGGAAAAAAAAGGAAATGCAATGCAAGATCTGTGTCCTTTCTACATTTACCATCCTTGTTAACGACAAATAAATAAATAAATAAATACATATATCAGCAAATGATCATTTAATACCAAATTCATTGCCATGGTCGCAGGAAAAAAAAAATACACTGCCTGTTCTTCTGTAAGATGTGTGTGTGTGTGTGTGTGTGTGTGCACAGCAGCAGACTTTGTGCCAAACTGAGAAATGTTAAATTTAGCTTGCAGTAAATAGCATGTCTAGCTAATACAGCTGGAACCCATCTTGGAAATGAAAAAATCCCCGTTATGCAAAAAAATGAAATATCTCTATAGCTTTAACCCTTCCTGCACATTAGCCTCTCTGGTTTGGGTACAGCAGCAGAAACAAAATACGCTGCTCAGGTATATTTGAAAGGTGGCTACATCCTGGGAAAGACTAGTGAATCGATAAATAAATGAAAAATCTTGTTTAAAATGAGGTTTTGAGTTTGCTTTTTACATTTTCATTCCAGTGTTGTGCCTAAGCTAACATCTCCCGCTGTCACAGAGCCGAATAAGGTGCGACTGATGCACATCTCTGATTCTCACGGTGCAGAGCAGCCGAACGGGAGGGGCC
>NW_008651102.1:0-710 GCF_000695815.1 Acanthisitta chloris
GGTGTTTGGAGTGGATTTCAGGGTGGACTTTGAAGTGGATTTTGAAGTGTTTTGGGATGGATTTTGAGGTGTTTTGAGGTGGATTTTGGGGTGGATTTTGGGGTGTTTTGGGGTGGATTTCAGGGCGGATTTTGGGATGGATTTCAAGGTGTTTTGGAATGGATTTCAGGGTGGATTTTGGGATGGATTTCAAGGTGTTTTGGAGTGGATTTTGGGGTGGATTTCGGGATGGATTTCAGGGTGGATTTTGGGGTGGATTTCAGGATGTTTTGGTGAATTGCCACTGATTTCTGGCACTGCTTACATAAATTTGGGTATGTTCTCTTCAGTTGGGGTGCATTTC
Source organism: Acanthisitta chloris (assembly GCF_000695815.1). Classification (NCBI taxonomy): domain Eukaryota; kingdom Metazoa; phylum Chordata; class Aves; order Passeriformes; family Acanthisittidae; genus Acanthisitta; species Acanthisitta chloris. The sequence continues at coordinate 344 of NW_008651102.1, forward strand.
ACAGCATTTGGGGTGGATTTCAGGCTGGATTTTAGGGTGGATTTTGGGGTGTTTTGGGACAGATTTTGGGGTGCTCTTATCCCCTCACAGTTGCAGTTCTCTGCTCTGCTCCCTCTTGGCCAGTTGCTTCTCCCTCTCCTTCACCAGAGCCTCCTGCTTGGCCTTCATGTCGTTCAGAGTCACCAGCCCTGGGGGGCACAGGGGGCTCAGGGGGGGCACCCCAACTTTGGGGACCCCCCAGGGCTGGTTTGGGACCCCCAAAATGCTTTGGGACCCCCCCAGGAATGGTTTGGGACCCCCAGAATGATTTGGGACACCCCAGGGCTGGTTTGGGACAACCCAGAATGGTTTGGGACCCCCAGGAATG
>NW_008651103.1:0-8205 GCF_000695815.1 Acanthisitta chloris
AGAGGTACTGGAAAAATATGGTATATGGTTGTAGTGTCACAGACAAAAAAGAATTGCATTAAGATTGCAAGGAATGGGAAATGACAGAAAAAAACCTTTCAGATATTTGATTTTTCAAGGCTAACAAAAACTTCTTAGATATTTTCCCCCACTTTACTGATTCACTTTAAAGAAAAAAAAGGTGAAACTAATTCTTCCACATATGAAAGCAAACTTTCCCTATCCAAACCCTTAGGGAAGTTTTTAAAGATCTACAGAAGGAATGATTCAGAAGAACTTAGATATATCACCTCTGCTTATCACAGGTCATTGCATTTCATTTAAATATTCCTGTGTTGAGTCTAGTAACCTGTATTTAACTGAAGCACGGCCTTTGCAAAGCAGCAGACATTGATTTGAAGCCATCAAAGGATGGAAAAATTACTCCTTTCACCTTAGTGGTTAGGAAAAGTCTGTCATTTCTAAGCTGAGTTTGTCTGGCTTTGACTTTTATGTATTTGTCCTTGTTATGCTTTTTTTTCATAGTCTGAAAGAACTCTTCAGTACCTGCTATTTTCTCCCTGTATAGGTCTTCAGACACTGTAATCAAATCACCTCTTGGTGTTCTTATTGATTAACTAAATGTGCTGAGCTCTATATCAGTATAGGTCTTCAGACACTGTAATCAAGTCACCTCTTGGTGTTCTTTTTGATTAACTAAATGTGCTGAGCTCTATAAGTTACTCACAGAATTTCCTCCAGTCCCTTCACTTATTTGTTTGGTGCTTTTTATGCAACTATTCCAACTTTCCATAGTAATTTTTTTCCCAACATGAATGAGATATCAGTTCCAAATACCATCAGTGATGGCTGTAGAAGTAAAAATCATATTTTCAGACACTTAATGGGAGTTATCTCATTTTAGTACAGATTTTTCAGTGTGTGTATATTTAGTGAGTTTTTGTTCAGTCTTACAACAGAGATGCACTTAGAGATGTTATGTTTCTTTATTTTTTTAAACCAAGAGGAAAGTTCCTAGTCTGTTAATATGTCTTATATTTGTTTCTTCTAGCCACATATTCTCATATTTGTGTTTGAGCAGTGCCTTAAGGGCTATAATGTGACCTACAGGACAGACTGCCTCCAGTGCTGGAGGGCCTGTTGAGGAGATTGATCTGGTGGGGGTACAGAAGCTCAGCTCTGACTGATGGGTGGGTGTGAGAAAGATTTACTATCTTCCATTGCAGTTCTCTTTTCTGTGCTTGGAATCTGCATTTGGTTTTATTTTCTCAATAAGTCTTAATTAGGGTGCTTTAGAAAAACTAATGCTATTTTTGACATATCATGTTGGCCATAAAGTGACATTTCTGCCCATATTTTAATTAACAGCTAATTTACATGCTGGGCACATTTTGACAGCACTACTTAACTTTTTTGTTAAATTATTTTTGATTTAACACATCAAAGTTTTAAATGCAAACAGACACATTGCCCTATGTGTTCATTGGCTGAACAGATCAAATCTTGCATTTCCACAGTAAATTACTAATGACATATAGAAAAATCTAGCTACATGTATTTCTCTGTGTGTTACATGTGTACATTCTAGTTGGGGCACACACTCAAAATATGGGGCTGAAATGGTTTTGAGAAAGAAAATCTCTCATTGCTGTTAATTTATCATTGCATTCAAACCCAACTAGTTGGGGGAAGCATTTCCAAAAGGAGCATTAGGTATATCCCTCCATGGGGCGTTCCACAAAATTGTCACCGGGGCAGAAAAAAGCAGGATGCCATCTCAAAAAATAAGTCTTATTCTTCTATGCAGGATGAGGTTCCTACCAGCTGCACTACCCAAGTGCTTCATTTGGACAAAATTAAAGGATGCAGGAAAAAATACTGCTATGACAATTTTTATCCCCACTGTGGTATCCTACTTCAACAATAGCCATCTTTTACATCAGCAGTGATATAAGTAAGGAAGAGAAACCGGCAAGGAAGGAATAAGGAAGGGAAATGGCTAAAACGCTTATCAACTGGCATCGTAATGAATCAGAGGAAAATCTATCCTACAAGAGGCAGTCTAGCTCAGCAGATGTATCAAAGAGGAAAATCTATCTTACAAGAGGCAGTCTAGCTCAGCAGATGTAGCAATTAAGACATATTCTTACTGGACAATGGAATAACTGTTCCTTCCACAAAACAAACCCAGAAGGGTCTCAATCCTGACAGTTAGCTATAAGAAAAGGAAACACAAACCATTTTGATCACTTACAAATATACCATTATTTTCTTGTGGAAGGGTTTGAAAAGATAGAATTGAAACTAGCACTTGGCTAATTAGATTAAATATATACATATACCTGGTTTAGCCTGTGGTAAAAAGCTCTAACTGCTAATGCAGGTGCTGAGAGACTGAGTATAATGTGTTCATTATTGTCCTTTAAAACCTTCCTTTTTATTTGTTCTTCAGGTACACAAAGATGAAGACAGCAACCAACATCTACATTTTCAATCTGGCTATGGCAGATGCTCTAGTTACCACGACTATGCCTTTCCAAAGCACTGAGTACCTGATGAACTCTTGGCCTTTTGGTGATGTGCTGTGCAAAATAGTTATTTCTATTGACTATTATAACATGTTTACCAGCATATTCACACTGACCATGATGAGTGTTGATCGATACATTGCCGTGTGTCACCCTGTGAAGGCTCTGGACTTCCGTACACCTCTCAAAGCAAAGATAATCAACATCTGTATTTGGCTATTGTCCTCATCTGTTGGTATATCTGCAATAGTTCTTGGAGGTACCAAAGTCAGGGAAGGTGAGTGTGAGCATTCAAAATTCAGTCTTTTCATTCTCAATTGACATAAGAAGTAGTTTCAAATATTGATTAAACTTAATTGATTCCTTCTTCAAAAAGTATATCTGACATTTTGAAATATATTATGGAACATTACAGTATGATACATAAATCATTTAAGCTCAGATGCCCTGGCCAAAAAGAACAAAATGCACCTCAAAGCATTGTCTGTGCTATAATGAGACCATCAAGAAGTACTAGCAGACAGCAGGGGAAAATAATCAGGAATTTAATCACAGCAGGCAGATCTAAGACCAGTTCAGGTTGAAACTTGAAATGTGGGTTTAAGATGCTTTTTGTAGGTGTTGTAAGAGTAGTTCTGATGAAGTTCCAAGAGCAGAAACAAGATTTCTTGGGAGCTTGTTATCACCAGCCATTCCACAGAACCTGAAGGCATATTAAAGAAAGGGAAAGTCAGTAGCTGGAGAGAGAAAAATCAAGATATATTATATATGGCAGTATCTCGAATTCTTGTTTAGCAAAGGATGGAGATGTATATACAGAACTTGGAAAAGCTGAGAATACAGATCAGCAGAGGAACTGGAAATTCAGACCATGGCAGGGAAGCAACTCTAGGAAGATTTAGTCAATGAGATCTGTATGCTGACCATGTGTATGCTCTGCTTGAAATTTATAATCCATGAAGGACTGTGGATTTAGCTCCTATAACTGATGACTCATTACCAAAACTGCACTGCTATGAAATTAATCTGATTTTTAAAACCCCCTTTAGAAGGAAAGGAGAAAAACATTCTCACACATGTATGTGCCATACCTACAGGAATGACTGCAGTGCACGAGCATCTCAGTGTCTTCAAAAGGCTGGAGACTTCTAATGATGGGTTGGGGTCATCCTGTTAATGGATGGCTTGATTATGTCATCCATTGTGCAAGGCATACATATTTGTTTGGTGGTAGTCTTGTTTGAGATGTAAACAATCATCTGAAAAATTATTAATGATTTCCTGAAGTAACAACCTTTTCTATTTAGAAAGGTTTCACTCCTCCCAAGACAAATGGTAAAGTTTTCATAAGGACATTGCAGAGACAATAAATACTGTGTGTTAAGCTGTTTGACAAAGATCAATGCAAAAAAAATATTTCAGTAACAGCTGCCCAAGGGGTGATAGATTTGGCTGAGGATATATAGATTTATAGATTTTATTCTTGCTTCTGGTGTGCAGGTGATGGGAGAGTCCTCTGGAAATTCTCAGTCCTTTGGGGGATTAAGTGTGCTGGGCTGCAATGCTTTAACTCTTCTCCCCAGTAAAGTTTTGACAGCCTCTATAAAACAATGTCCAGCTCAGGAAGCATGATCTTCCAGGCGTATTTGGGAAGAATGATTATCTTTCTTCATATGAGATCTTGAAGGCTATGGGGCACTGGCCTTGACAGGTGTTTTCTTGGAACGTGCTTAACTAACAGAATATTCCTGTCATTCACTGTCAGCATCACATTTAGATCAAGGGGATGGTCTGAGGCCAGCAATGATTAAATGCCTTTCCATGCTGTGTGGCAGGCAGCCTTTTTTTTTTCTTATGAAACAGAGACTGGTAATACAGAGCTAAACTGGGCTAACAGAGGTTGGAAATCTTGGCAAATGCTTGTCAGCTGCTACTGTTCACCCCTGCTTCTCTGATCTAAGGTCTCTCTTGAGCATTAGTGTCAATTATCTTGTCTGGTGTGCTCACGAATTGTGCTGATAAATGCTGAAGGGGAAAAGCAAGGATCCTCCATTTGCCTGACAGCTGGAGCTCAGGACCAAAACTTTATGCTATATTGGTCAAAACAGTTGAGGTTTATATGCTGCAAGGCCTCTGTTTGAGTCAGATTTAAACAACAACTGAATATCAAATGGAAAGTGATTATAGTTAAAGTTCCCACACTGTGCTCAGTTAGTCCATTTTGTTCTCACAGTAAAGAATTGCTCCTGGATGTGTTCTTCCAGATACATTTTCCCTGTAGAATAAATTTTACATCTGTGTAATTTTTTCTTCCCTTTTATTAATGGAGCCTTTCTTGCTGAAGAATTGTTCATCTGAAAAAAAAAGAAATGGGATAAAATTACAGGCACTGTCCATATTGCCAGGAAGAGTCGGAAGCTCCATTTGAGTACAGAGAAGTATGGATGCCTAGTGTGGACACCACCAATAATGCATCTAACAGAAACATATTTCCTACATCAAGTTTAAGATTATTATTAAATGGTAGCTTAGCAAACACAGTTTAAAATATATTTACACTAAAATAGCTTCTAGAATGCAGTATTCCCTAAATATATCAATGTATTTGGAATACTTGTCTTTCAGAATGGAAAAGGTCAGTGTAAAATCTTCAGTATTCAGTTGTGACACTGTATGTAGTTCTGAATCTCTTCAGGCAGCAAAAATAAAATATAGATTGGATTTTATTCCCTTCCAAAGTTCTTGAAAATTATTATGATATTGTGCATTATGACAAGAATTTCTATTGATTGTTTGCCTGTTGTAAACTGGGCAAATGTAAACGCATTCCATACAATTAGTAGCATTGCATATATCAAGTGAAACATATTAATATTAATGAATTTTAAATAAGATTTTATGTAGAAAATAAGCTCTAATGAGATGTAGGATAATTTTGAATGCTAAAATACCATTGCCAAACACAAATTCTAGTAAAATATAGCAAGCATTACTTAATAATTTTGATAATATATTAAAACATATCAGTAGATGTGAAGAGGCTATTCCCTCTGGGAGTGGGTTTCAGTGAGTAGCTGATGTGATTGAGAGCACTCACCCATGATCACACTTCACTTTTATCCAAAACTACACATCTGGGTGCAGCTTTAATAGTCTAGATAATATAGTTACATCCTGATTTTATTTCTGCTGCTAACAACAGTAATAATTGACTGGAAAACCTTTTTGAAGACAATGATATTTATAGAATAAAAGTAAGTGAAAGCAGCTACACTTATGAAAACGTAGATCACAGTGTTTAGACAAGTTGACTGAGTGTCAACACCCTAAGCCATACTTGTGCTGTCATCTTAGCACCCTGCATCAGAATTGAAAAATAATCCTTTTCAATTTTCAGCTTTCAGAATCATCCATTAGTTATATTATTTAAAATAAAACTTCGAAATTTTTAGCTTTGATGTAAACATTTTTTAATTTGAATGTTTTAGCACTCAATATAACCCAGTAACAGCTTTTTGATAACTAACTAGGGAAATGTCTGTATGGCACTATAATGATAACCTCCTCTCCTAGCTGTTTTTCAAAACAAATTCTCTACAATATCTTCTTGATTCATGAAAATGAAATAAAAAAATCCAAGGACCAATGCAGTGCTTTAGAGGATAAAATCTAAGCTACAATTCAGAGTGAAAAATCCCTGTCTTACCTTGACTTGTCTTCAATAGGGTTTAACTGCTGATAGTAGCTGTAAATTTAGCCCTTCTTTTGCCTTTTCATTTATCTTATTACTGGTTTTCCATATGTTTTATGTGCTGGAGGCTCCAATGAGGTCAGCAAATGAAACCTCAAATATTTCATTCCTTAGCTGCTCCTGCCAAATGAAATATTTCTGGAACATAAAATCAAGTGTCAGACTGTGACACTGAATCCTGGCATGGGCAATCAGAAAGGGAATGGGTTGTTCTCGGTGGCACAGATCCTGCAGTCTCTGTGCAGGCTGCATTTTCAATGACATGATCTGCAAAAAGAGTAGTTTCCATTTGACTCCATACAGACACATATTTTATTTTCTCCTATTTAACAGAAAAGAAGCTGTTGAAAGAAAATATGTTTTTCTGAATGCAAGTACTTATGTGTATTCCATTTGAGCTGAAGAAGGCACATGGGAAAAGATTATTACACAATTATCATATATTGGCAAAATCTTCCTACGATCAAAACCTCTTTCAGCTCCCACCATTCATGATATCAAAAATCTGTCTCCACCCACAGACAAAAATATATGTAGTTTGATAATAATGATGAGATTTCTACTCCATTGTACATGGTACTCATTCTGGCTTTAAATCTCAGTGAGATTCAAATGGAAATATCTTTACAAATTTTTGGTCTTGTGCTCTGCTTTTTTAGATCCTCCCACAGGAAACAAATTTTGTACACTGTTATGCATTTAAAAAAAACCAAAACTCTCTCAGTAATTTCTAGAGACAGCTGCATAAAACCAGTTTCAATGGTAACTGAAAGCTTTCCTTGCAGTGATTCAATGATAACACCATTTATTGATATCACATTGCATGACAATCACTTTTCCTAGCTTATGTTATGATAATTGCACTGTTTAGAATATGTAATAATAAAGCACTTTTCTTCTTGCTTCCTTCATCCCTAGATATTGCTAGCACTGAATGCTCCTTGCAATTTCCAGACAGAGACTACGTGTGGTGGGACATCTTCATGAAAATCTGTGTCTTTGTCTTTGCATTCGTTATTCCAGTTCTCATTATAATTGTTTGCTACACTCTGATGATCCTGCGCCTTAAAAGCGTACGGCTCCTCTCAGGGTCTCGAGAAAAAGACCGAAACCTGCGCCGCATCACCAGGTTGGTTCTTGTGGTTGTGGCAGTTTTTATTATCTGTTGGACTCCCATTCACATTTTTGTGCTGGTTGAAGCGTTAGGGGATGTGTCCCACAGTACTGCTGCTATATCCAGCTATTACTTCTGTATCGCTTTGGGTTACACCAACAGCAGCCTCAATCCGATCCTTTATGCATTTTTGGATGAAAACTTCAAGAGATGTTTCAAGGACTTCTGCTTCCCCTTTAAGATGAGGATGGACAGGCAGAACACCAGCAGAGTCCGAAACACTGTGCAAGACCCAGCTTATATGGGGGAAGCAGGTGGGACAAACAAACCTGTATGACTAGTCGTGGAAATGTCATCTTACTGTCCTCAAGAGAGAGAGGAGTCCAACGACCTTGGACTGACACAGATTACCACTGCAGTTTGAACTTGACTCACCCACACAGACATTTCTGGAATATTTCAGAAATCCTAGTCGTTTGAACTAAAGCAAATTTATTACCGACAAAGAACCTCCTGAAAATAAGCTCAAATGAAGAGGCCCTGGCTGATGGTCAGGTTTTGGCACCGTGTTTGCTGTACCTGAGCAAGTACTAATACACACTTCTGTGGAGAGAAGAGATAGTGTAGCACCAGCTGATTCTGGAAAAGAAAAATTCTGGTTCTTCTCTTTACAATACATAGTGTTATATTAAGAAACATTTGGCCATGACACTGACTTATGCCAGAAGCTGCTGCCCCAATAGGGATTGCTTCTCAACGATGTTGTTTGACAACTTGATTTGTCATACTCTTTTACAGTGGAGTGTTTAGGT
>NW_008651103.1:8229-40548 GCF_000695815.1 Acanthisitta chloris
TATTGTCCTCAACTAATATATCTGTAACCTTTGTCTGTGCTGTGGAAATCCAGTTTAAGCATGATCTGCCTACACACCAAAGTGATTTTATCGTGTCTGTGTATGGTAAAGCCTTTTGGCATTTAAAAATATTGCCATTTAAGGAGAATTCTTAGCATATTTTTAGCACGTGTTTAATCAGTTGTGTGTAATGTGTCCTATGTGTGATTTTCCAAGGTGATTGTTTCTTTATTGAGTCTGAATAATGTAATATGCATTTTCAGAATATATTTTGGACAAGATGCTAGAAAACTTCAAATGCTTCGCTTGTTACGAAACTATTGAAAAGCTGTGCTACATTCATTACACGTTGGAAACAATCTCATTCCATTTTCAGTAAAGGGGACAAATCGACATATTTTTTAAAAGTGCTGTGTCTTGTTTTCCTGGACAATTTGTAAGCAGACTCAAATAAATATTTGACAAATTAGAAACTAGTGAATTAACACATGGGTTAACTGGATTGATACCAAGGAAATGAAATACACTGAAGTCTCTAATGTCATTTGATTGAAAAATTCCCATTTTATTGATGCTGATACATTTTCTTTGATACAGTTCTATAAATTCAGTAAATTTCTCTGTTTTCCTGTGAAGATGGAAATGCCAAGGGACAGCTACACAAGTTACTAGCTTGCTGAAGTTTATGGTAAAACTGAGCCCAACTTTCAGTCTGTAGTCTTTTGTCTTCCTGATGTTATTTATTAGTACCTGCACTTGTGCAGTTGCTGAAATTTGGAGGACTGCTCTCATTATCTTCACTGGGAACAGATCTGGTCACCAGACATCTTCTTAGTAACTTGGTTCTTCATATAAAATAATTAATAATGTGGGTGCCTTCATTGCAAGGCAAATTTTCTCAGAAACACAATCTGATTTGGTCCCATGAGACTAAAAATAGTTTATGCCAACCTGTATAAATCATGAGATTTTTCTCTTGTAGCAACCGTTCAGTTCCTGTGGAAGTACTGTAGAAATTCAGCTTTCTGCAGAACTTCCACATGTTTTATTGTTAATACTACCATGTATGGCAAGTATTTTTTTAGCAGATTGATAAAGGCAGTGGTCCTCTTGCAGTACCAAACCAATCATGAGCAGTCAGAGGTGTTCACAGCCTTTCAGTGGCATGGCCGTGTGTGTCAGAGCTATGAAATTCAGGTCGTGGAGGGTGAGTACTTGAGAACTAGCTCATCTAATACAGTTATCTTTGTTACTGAAATATTCAAGATAACCCTTTCTGGACTAATCTAGCACTTTCTGATAGTTTTCTCATGATGAGTGAATGGCTGACCTCAGGATGCTGAATTTATCTGGGGGAATGAATGATACACACATAACTGATTCAGGGAGTCTAACTTCCTATTCTGTCCCTCTTTCTTTTTTTTTTTAGCATGTGTACACCTTTCTAAATAAAGTTCTGACCTTTAAATGGCCATAAAAAGAGAATGTTTAAGGTAAAAATTGACAGTCTAAGGTATTTATCGAGTTAGGAGCAAGTGAAATGGGAAAGAACTAGGCACTAATGAATTTTCATTCCAAATAACCTGAGTTTCTGTTCATGATTTACCATTTGCATATGTATACCTGTGTTTCAATAGAGTTATTATTCAACACATTATGTGCAGTGCTCTGCATTGCAATGAAAAAGCGATATACTTAATTTGCAAAAAGGAGCTTTATAATAATAATTTTTTTGGGTGCGATTATGTTTTTAGTAAGGAGATTGTCATCCCTATCATAGTGGGAGAAAAGTATGAGGTCCTAGCAATTAGGCTTGGAAAATCATATAAGAATGCGTTCTAAAGGTTTATTTCTATCATGGAACATTAACAGCCAAATTAGTCTGGATGTAGCAGAAAGGAGTCGTGGAAGTTTTCTTGTCAAATTAGGCAGCATATCACACTTCACTGAACAACAAAAGAAAGTTGGTCATGATATTTTTAATACCTGAAAAAGTGTATTTATAATAATATTATGTTTTTGCTCACGGAGTCTGCTTCCAGATGATTAAATTTCCATTGTTTGTTCAGCAGTTCCAGACTGGAATGACTAACAGGCAAACCCAGTTATTCTCATGGGAACATACATGGTGAATTTGGAAACCTGTACTTAAGCCTTGTAAAGCACCTCACTTTCTGTGTCACTCCAGACAAACTATATGCCTTCGATCTTGTGTAGGCACCTATCTCCATGAGGCAGCACGAGGTGAAGGCAGGGGTAAGAGTTGCCTGGCCCAGTTGTTGCTGTGCTGTGTAGGGGATGGGGCAGCAGAGACAGGCTGAGCTGTCCCATGGGTCCTGGGAGAAAGCAACATGGGGCAGACAAATGCAGGCAGCCTGGGAAGCATTTGTACTTGCTGCAGCCAGTCTCACCTCCCTTCCTTTTTGGAGGCACCAGAAATTCAGTATTGCAAAATTATGGTACATGGTCATTTGACCTGCTTTTCAGGTTAAATTCCAATCAACTAGTGTGGGTGATTAGTGTGCCACCTTCTGTATTCCCTGCGTCTTTTAATTTAGAAAGCTTCTATGTTGAAAATATACCAAGTGTTCTGGATCAGTGCTTTTGTCTCTGCTTTGGAGAGCAGAGCAGAAGAGCACTGCCATTAGTTTGGAGGTTAAGTTTCTCCTTTGAAACCTCATACTTCCGTGTTGTTGAGGTTACAGAATAACTAGGGAGTGGAGGGTTATTTCAGTCTCACCCCTCTTTCCACTGTTTAAATATTCTTAACATTTAAATTCTCTACAGTTGCCACTGGACAACCCCTATAGTAACCCCTATAGTTAAGTTTGTGTACTTTTTAATACAGACTGAAAAAGAATTCAGTGTAAAAACCAACTAGAAATCCTACTCAAATCTCTCTGTTCCCGGGTATTTCACTCAGTCAACATGTTTCTGTATTAAACTTGCACCATAAGGAATAGTAGTGGGTTTGATTTACTTTTTTTTTAAAGTTGGTGTAAAACCCCAATGAAATCTATGTGTCAAAAATTCTTCACTTTCCTTTGTGCTAAATATCGTCTACACGTTGAAAGTGTCTTTGTTCAAATAAAACCATTGCCTAGGTTTGACATTATCCTCTGAAACCCAAGGTGGCCACAAAGTGTTCCTTTTGCCTTCAGCTGCTGTTCTGTAGTCCATTATTTCTTATTGTCCAAGACAATATTATGCTAGGTTTTCCATTTGTTTAATGGCAGTCAAGGTTTCCTCCCAACCTAACAAAAGCACCTAAAGAGAGGCAATTTGCATAATTAACTTCCATGACAAAGACAGACTAGAAATATAAAGAAAACATAATTAGTGTAAAGCAAAAGGACATCTCAACTATGCTGAGAATGTGAGGTGGGTTGTGTGCAGGAGAAACAACTTTTCTTCATATGAACCTGCATATGGAAAACTGTTCATGAAAAACTGTTTGGTGCCTCATTGCTAGTACATTCATAATGTAGTAACTTGAAGATGAAAACAATATTCAGCATTATGTTTTTTAGCTACATGGTTAAATGAAATATCAAAGGAAGATTATGCATCATTAGTCTAATGGAAAAAAAGATATTATGCTATTGTTTGTGAATAGAAGAGATGTTTCCAGGTAGTTTCACCTAGTTTGAGGTAATTAATGCTGAAAGATAGTAGCTTGTTTTGGATTGGGCTTAAAAAAATTGCATTTAGTATCAGACAAAGTAGCTAACTTAAGCTGCCACTCATGCTGGCTTACATTGAACAACTGGACACAAAAGGGTTGAGTGGCATAAATTACATTCCTTCCTGTGTTTTTCTGTGCTGATACCAGATGGTACCAGAAGAGAAAATTTGACATACTGTGAGAACAGTCAGATTTTTTATTGTCTTCAGCAAAATAAGAGGAAAAACCATTTTTGATCTCCATTGCACACTGTCACAGAACTAAGACAAGTATGATAGTTAAGGTGTTTCAGGGAGAATATCTGACTCTTAAGTGTCCTGGGGGAAAAATTATGTCACACATACATCACAGTTAATTGTCATCCTTATAGCCAGTAATAATTTAACAAGAAGTCTAAAGATGACTAAGGGTTTTTTTTCATACAGATATTTTCATCTGAATTTCACACTTTGCCTAGAAAAAGCTATGAGGCTCAGCCTGTATTTTTCAGACCAGCATATCACTCTTAACTTTTCAACTGTGACACTCAAGAGGATGTCCCCAGGCACAAAGAAACTGCTTTCAAATATGTAACAGTGCATACAGTGTCTAGTGGATCTTGGATGTCTCATCTCACTCATGCCTTTAAACATCTCTACACATCCATATAGAACTTTATTTTAAAGGCTAACTCTGGCAATGAATCACAGAATACACAGAGTTGTATGGGCTCTGCACAGGACATCCCCAAGAATCACACCACGTGCCTGAGAGCATTGTCCAAATGCCTCTTGAACTCTGTCAGGCTTGGTGGTGGGACAACTCCCCTGGGGAGCCTGTCCCAGTGCCTGACCACTCTGTGGGTGAAGAACCTTTTTCTAATATCCAGCCTAAGCCTTCCCTGATGTAACATTAGACCATTACCTCAGGTCCTCTAACTGATTCCCAGGCAGAAGAGGTCAGCGCCTGCCCCTCCACTTCCTTTCATGAGGAAGTTGTATACAGTGATGAGATCTCCCCTCAGTCTCACCTTCAGACTGAACAAAGTGACCTCAGCCACTTCTCAGGTAGCTTCCCCTCAAGGCCCTTCACCATCTTCATTGCTCTCCTTTCGACACTCTCTAAAAACTTAGTATCTTTCTTATATTGTGGTGCCCAAAACTGCACACAATACATAAGGTGAGGCTGGACTAGTGCAGAGTAGAGTGGGACAGTCACTTCCTCTCCCTCTGGCAATACCTTACCTGATGCACTCCAAGACATGGTTGGCCCTCCTGGCTGCCAGGGCACACTGCTGACTCACATTCAACTTGCCATTGACAAGGACCCCCAGGTCCCTTTACACAGAACTACTTTACAGCATCTCATTCCCCACTCTGTACGTACATCCATGGTTGCCACATCCCAGGTGCAGAATCTAGCACTTGCCCTTGTTAAACTTCATATTGTTGGTGATTGCCCAGCTCTCTAATTTGTCTAGGTTTCTCTGCAAGGCCTCTCTACCTTCAAGGGACTCAACAGCTCCTCCCAGTTTTGTATCACCTGAAAATATTCAGTGTGGGTTTGAGGACTGATGGTGGAAATGGAACAACGTGCTATTTAGATCTCAATTGAAAAAATTTTAATAGAAACAGGATATTACATTTTGATCTGATATTAGAATTGTTTAATTTGCATTTTAATTTATGTCACAGCCAAAAAAAGCCTCATAATATTTTCATTTCAAACAGCCTCACAGTTTAAGAAAATTGTATTTGAAGAATAATTGTTTTTCTGAACAAAATTGGAAGAATTTTGTGTCCTTTCTGGAAGACGGAAGTTTGAATTTCTTCCTATCATTCCAGCATGAAAGCAACCTTTCTCTCTTCAAATCAGCTGAAATATGTTCTAAAAGAGATACAGTGGGCAAGATGAGTACTGAAGTAGAAAAGAATTGATATGGTGGGAAAAAGATGCCAGGAAGAAAAGGAGTTTGGAAACTTCTCTGTAATACTGTAGACTTTCTTGGTAGAGGCCATAATGTCTTGGAAGAAAAGTACTCATTACTGCTGATGCATTTCCTTCCAGACTGTCTCTTGTCAATGCAAATACTTAGCTGACTGTCTCCAAAACAGCCATTACCATTTTTAAAATACTTTGCTGTACAAGAAGGTTCTCAGAAGAGCAATACCAAGAAGCAGTCATGAATACAATCTGATGATAGACCTGCAACCAGATCTTTCTCTTTAATTAATGCTTAGTACGGGCAAAAAAACCCTGTTGACTGAATTTATTTTGTATTTCTAAAAATCTGAAACACAGCTTTGAAAGTCTCTATCTGTTGGACAGTTAATTGATTGACCTGTGGAAATACCCTTGAATTGTGAAGTTGTAATGTACTTGGCAAAACTACTCTTACTTAGCCCAAGAAATGGCAGGATGTGTTTTAGAGATACGTACCTCCCCTCTGTCTTCCTTTTCTTCTAGAAGAAGAATTTTTTATGGCCAAAAATGCCCTAATTCAAAGATGCTTTTATTCAACTAAAAAATGGTATTAATATACTGCCATTTGTAGTAAGTAAGCTGGTGTTTTGTACTCTTGGAGCACTGTTTTCCTCAGGCTGGTGATATTTCTTATCTCTGGTTTGTGTCACAGTGCAGGAAGCATCTGGGGTGGGATAGCTCCTGCATAGAAATTAGACTTACATAGTTCATCATGCCCCCCCCCCTTGCCTTTCCGGCTCCAGGTCCTGTCTTCTTCTTCACTGGAAAAAAATAAAAGACTTAGAAATTCCATATGCATAAAGCTGATACCTATAAATCCGTATTTTTCTTCTTTCTTCTTCTCTCTTTTTTTTTATTCCATCTTAGCAACTCCTATGTGTGCCCAAAACTCAGGGATTACCTCCAGCTATATGAATCACAATAAAATATAGTGCTTTGGTCTTATGGGAAGCATCAGGTGTTACAATTCTGCCCTTTATGTAAGTACATGCATACAGTGCTCCCTGACAGCTGCTTCTTGTTATGGGGTGTCTCTTTTCTTGTCTGACAGGGCAAAGAAAAATTTAGACACTCTGTCGCACCTTGTAGATGGTTCTTAATTGTGCTTCTGTTTGTGCATTTTGAAAACATTTTGTTACTGATTGTGCCATAACCCAGAGGTACATACGAACTAATTCCTCAGGGTGGCTGCCATAAGAGTAGTAGTAATAATGATAATATTATCAGTAATAATAATATTTATATAATGATGATAATAATTATATGATAACACAGAATGTTATGAAAGTAATATTTTTTCTTGGCAAAATGAGACATTTGAGACTTTTCACTCAATAGAAAAATACATGTACTGTCTCTGAGACTGTGCGAGAACAGAAGCTTTTTTCATCTCAGAAGAGCACTTCAGTTATGGAAACAGGCTTTATTTGTTTTTGTACAGTGAAAACCAAAACTTTTTCCATATAAAACTACAGCTTCCACATTCAACAAACCATCTGCTGTACAGAGGAGATTCCACGTGCATTGTCAGGCTGCTTTTCAGCTGAGTAAGCAATACAAGTTTGAACCTTATGTAGTAGAACTCAGAGCAGGATTTGAGCATGGTGTCTAGTGCTCTGTCCCTGAGTTAATGCTGTTACTACACTGTTATTTTCACTTCCTTGAGCACCAAATGGTGGCAGCTGCAACTGCACTTGATGTTGAAGCCCAAGAGATGTGGGAAAGGTTTCCAAGCTACAACTGTCAGGCAAAAGAATGAGTTAGGCAAGGAATTTGGGTTTTGCACAGGCTTAGCATAAACAAAGTAAAAACCTTGGACATGTGGAAAACTTAAGGAACACCTATATTCCTATAGCTTTCTGTAGTGTTAAATGGCAGCTGGGCAAGATACAGAAAGTATGTTGCTGGTGTACAAAACTCTGTTAAATTTTACCTATTATTTAAAGAGCAGCAGACCTTCCTCTCCACAGGTTTTTTTTTTACTGAAGTAATTGCTCTGTGTGCGACAGAAGCCACTATTTCTGGTTTCACTCTGCGAAATGAGCTTTAACAATTAAGTCACATAGACCTAATGATAACTCCATGAATGTCACAACTGCAACTCAAACCCCATTAACTTCAGATGACTAATCTAGAGTTCTTTTTATGAGCTTACATGCTTAACTCTTCATACCAGTTCTGGCCAGGAGCATGCAACTTTTGAATCCTATATATTTGAGTAATATCAACTAGTAACATATATGTAACGTGACAGACTAGATTCCCTCATACAACCACTGTACAACATGTATAACATTTTTGTTCATTTCTTAATTAGTATAGAAAAAAGGTAGAAAGGTTTTATAAAGTGGTATTTCACATTTATACAGCTTTAAAAATCATACAAACACCATGCTGTTCTGTAGAAAGCATTTTGTCTCACCAAATAGCATGGAGCTTACAAATAAATTAAAATAATAAAACTATCTTTTTATAACCCTTTTCATTTGGAGGGATTCCGAGGTACTTTACAAAATACAAACAATGAATAGAAATTTCTTTCATGCTTAGGAAATGCAGCAAGCTCTTTGGTTGTTGAGAGAAGTGAAAAGAACTCTTTACTTAAGTGTAAAGCCAGAGAATTTAACATAGGTGATTTTTAAGAGATTTTAGCTCCTTCCAGACAAAGCACTGATATTGATGGGAATATGTATTGGGTTTCCAAGGCCAGGTTTAGGTAGCAGGGGTCTATAGGGGTGGCTTCTGTGAGAAGCTGCCAGAAGCTTCCCCCATGTCTGACAGAGCCAATGCCAGCCAGCTCTAAGAAGGACCTGCTGCTGGTCAAAGCTAATCCCATCAGCAACAGTGGTAGTGCCTCTGGGATAACTTATTTAAGAAAGGGAAAAAGAAAATGGTGCAACTGCAGCTAGAGAGGAGTAGGAATATGTGAGAAGAACAGCTCTGCAATCACTGAGGTCAGTGAAGAAGGAGGGGGAGGTGCTCCAGCCAGCCTGTGGTGAAGACCATGGTGAGGTTATTTAAGAAAGGGAAAAAGAAAATGGTGCAACTGCAGCTAGAGAGGAGTAGGAATATGTGAGAAGAACAGCTCTGCAATCACTGAGGTCAGTGAAGAAGGAGGGGGAGGTGCTCCAGCCAGCCTGTGGTGAAGACCATGGTGAGGCAGGCTGTCCCCCTGCAGCCCATGGAGGTCAATGGGAGTGCAGAGCTCTACCTACAGCCCATGGAGGAGACTCATGCTGGAGCAGGTGGATGCCTAAAAAGAAGGCTATGAAGCTGTGGGAAGCCTGTGCTGGAGCAGACTCTTGGCAGGGGTCTAATCCCATCAGCAACAGTGGTAGTGCCTCTGGGATAACTTATTTAAGAAAGGGAAAAAGAAAATGGTGCAACTGCAGCTAGAGAGGAGTAGGAATATGTGAGAAGAACAGCTCTGCAATCACTGAGGTCAGTGAAGAAGGAGGGGGAGGTGCTCCAGCCAGCCTGTGGTGAAGACCATGGTGAGGCAGGCTGTCCCCCTGCAGCCCATGGAGGTCAATGGGGGAGCAGTAATCCACCTGCAGCCCATGAGGATCACACGCTGGAGCAGGCGAATGCCCAAAAGGAGGCTATGTCCCTGTGGGAAGATCACAGTGTGTGGGAAGGAGTTGGAGAAGTTCATGGAAGACAGTCTTCCATGGGAGGGACCCAATGCTGGAGCAGGGGATGACTGTGAGGAGTCCTTCCCTTGAGGAAGGAATGAGTGACAGAGACAACATGTGGTGAACATATAACCACAATAGCCACAATAACCTCATGCAGCACTACAGGCTGGGGGCAGAGCGGTTGAAAAGTGGCCCAGCAGAAAAGAAGATGGACATGCTGGTTGACAGCTGGCTGAACATGAAGGAGCAATGTGCCCACACAGGCCAAGAAGGCCAATGGCATCCTGGCGTTGAAAAGTGGCCCAGCAGAAAAGAAGATGGACATGCTGGTTGACAGCTGGCTGAACATGAAGGAGCAATGTGCCCACACAGGCCAAGAAGGCCAATGGCATCCTGGCTTGTACCAGAAATAGTGTGGCCAGCAAGACTAGGGAGTGGTTGTTTCCCTGTACCCTGCACTGGTGATGTTGCACCTCAAGTACTGTGTCCAGTTCTGGGCCTCTCAGTTCAGGAAGGATATTGAGGGGCTGGAGCAAGTCCGGAGAAGAATAATGAAGCTGGTGAAAGGTCTAGAGGGTAAGTCCTATGAGAAATGGGTAAGTGATCTGGGGTTGTTTAGTCCAGAGAACAGGAGGATCAGGGGTGACCTTATCACTCTCTACAACCACCAGAAAGGAGGTTGCAGCAAGGTGGGGATCAGCCTCTTCTCTGAGGCAACTAGCAACAGAATAAGAAGACATAGTCTCAAGCTGTGCCGGGGAGGTTTAGGTTGGGCAGCAGAAGGAATTTATGCACAGAAAGGGAGCATTAGACACATTAGAATTAGAATGGATGTCCAGGGAGGTGGCAGAATCACCATCCCTGGAGGTGTTTAAGGAAAGACTGGATGTGGCACTTCTTACCATGGTCTAGTTGACATGGTAGTTTTAGGTCATAGGTTGGACTAGATGATCTCATAGGTCTTTTCCAACCTGATTGCTTCTGTGATTCTATGAACTGACCACAGGCCCCATTCCCCACTCTCCATTCCTCATTCCTCTGTGCTATTGTGGAGGAGAAGGTAGAGAAAATGGTAGTGAAGTTGAGCCCATGAAACAGAGAAGGGTAGGAAAAGGTGTTCTAAGATTTGGTTTTATTTCTCATTAACCTAGTCTGACTTGATTGGTAGTATATTCAATTAATTTCCCTGAGTTGTGTTGGTTTTACCTGTGATGATAATTGCCAAGTGATCTCTTCCTGCGAGATCACTTCCAAGTGATCTTGACCCAGAAAACTTATGTTATATTTTCTCTCCCCTACCCAGCCAAGGAGGAGAATGATGAAGCAGCTTTGGTGGGCACCTGATGTCCAGACAGAGTCACCCATCACAGGGCACTTGAATACTTGCCAGCTATGGCACTGAGTATTTGGGTGCATATGCCAGATGCTACAGAAAAGATTAGGGCAGGCCACACACTTTGTATATCTCTTCTGTTGATGCATATCCACTATTTGCTATACTTTTTTTTTTTCAGAATAAAACACAAAATGTGTTTTATTTTAGCCCTAACAGCTACATTTATTACACTTAAAGGCTTGGAAAAAACTAAGGCAGGGCCTAGAGAGTCATATTTTTTAAGTGGTTGCTTGGGGAAAGAAGTCTTCGTGAGATGGGCATTGTGGAATGAGCTTTCTTCCCCCCCCAACACAAACAGGGGTCAAAATCTGTCAGTGAGAAAAATATTTATGGATTACTATGACATTAAAAGCTTTTTATGAATTTGTGAGCTGTCTTGTGTCTTGGTTTGATATGAACATTTCACACATCCTGGGTGCTTTAGCCTTACACGGTTCCTCTGAGGTATAAAATGAGTCATTGCTTTAATAAATAGAGGAAAGAAATGGAAATTTGCTACTTAGAAGGGAAGGAGTTAGTACCTAAGGAAAGTTGCCTTGTTTATTAATAGAGCTGATCTGACTGTGGAATTCCTTTCAGAAAAACATTATGATGGATGGAGGGGGGAAAAAAAGATAGGAGAACAGTCTTTTTTTTCTTATATTCTAGGGAAAAAATAGCATCTTGCTGATGGTGTGGCATGCTGGTACCCAAACTCTGAGAAAAGGAATCAATCCTTGATGTGCCTTTGGAAACCTCAATATTGCCTGTATCTTTAAAGTTAAATCTGAAAAGCCATTCAATCCAGCCTCTTAGGAAGCACAATATTATCTGAAAGAACAGAGAAGAGCACATATTTTAGCAGGGTGAGATAAGCAGTCTTTTCCCTGCTGATGTTTTCCACACATAACAGCCCCACTGCAAACTAAATGCACCTATGAAATTTCTGCTTTATGGTGTTAGTCTGGTATGAATATGTCAGATGGTTCCCTCTTTACTTTACCCATGTGCACCTGCAGCCCAGAAAGCCAATGGCATCAAAGGGAACATGGCCAGCAGGTCGAAGGAGGTGATACTCCACGTCTTCTCTGCTCTTGTGAGACCTCACCTGGAGTGCTGCATTGATTTCTGGGTCCCCCAATATCAGGAGGATGTGGACTAATTGGAGCAAGTCCAGAGGAGGGTCACAAAGATGATCAGGGGGCTGTAGCACCTCTCCTGTAAGAATAGACTGAGAGAGTTGGGGCTGTTCAGTTTGAAGAAGGTTCTGGAGAAACCTTGGAGCAGCCTTCCAGAACCTAGAGGGGGCCTACAAGAGAGTTGGAGAGGGAGTTTTGACAAGGGAATATAATGACAAGACAAGGAGGAATGGCTGTAAGCTGAAAGACAGTAAGTTTAGATCCCGTATGAGGAAGAAATTCATTGTGAGGGTGGTGAGGCACTGGAACAGGTTGCCCAGAGAAGTTGTGGATACTCCCTCTCTGGAAGTGTTCAAGGACAGGTTGAATGGAGCTCTTGAGCAACCTGGTCTAGTGGAAAATGTCCCTGCCCATGGCAGGGCTAGATGGTTTTTAAAGTTTCTTCCAATCCAAAACTTTCTATGTTTCTATGATATTCAAGAAGGATTCATATGGGAATAAAGACAGATTTTTTTCTTTAGGTTCTCTTAGACTACATTCTTGTTTATTTGTAAACCTTGTGTATATGCCTAACACATCTCATACCCCCAGTGTGAAGGCTCTTTATAACTGTTTTGCTCAGTAACATGTTCATTCTGTAGTTACATATGTTAGAAAAATATTGTCCGATATCATGCTTCAAAATGAACCTGGTGTTAAAAGTCAGTAAGAAGTCAAGAGGAAAAATGTTTGACATATAGTTGTTCCATTAAATCTGAGTCCAGAAGTGTGGTGGTTTTCCCTCTTCAATCATTTGTCATTAACTCTGTGTGAAAAGACACTGATCTTGCTGGAGCAGCACTCCGATTTGACATGGTGAAACCTACTAACTTTTGTGGCTTTTGATTAAATATTTTCCAGTTCATCATCCTTCATTGTCCTCAGTGGAGACAAAACCATTTGTGTAGCAATCGTAAGGTGAATTCCCTGGTAGATATGCAAAAGTGGGCAGATAAGAACAGGGTTTTATTGGGAGCTATACTCAGAATTTCCCAACTTAATAAGATAAACTGGATGCCTTAGACCTCCCTGCAAAATTCCCATAGTGTTTTCTCCTTGGCAGCTATTCTCTTCCCTTTCTTCTCCCTCAACAGATACCCATTTCTGTTTGTTTCCGCTCCACGTGGATGAGCTGTATGCCGTGAAACCAAGCCTTGCATTAAGCATGCTTAAATGCTATACTTGTTTTTTGAGTCTAATAAATGTTCTCTCTCTGATTTTCAATTTTCTGGTTGACAGTCTGCCAGTAACTTTCTTCAGTGAACACTAGCTTATTGCTAATTATGACAGCTGACAGAAAGAGTTTCTGCCTATGCTTTTATTTTTGTAAACAACGGACAAAGCTCACCACATCCCAGTAATTAGCATACATTGATGACCTAGGATGTAACCATGAGAGCTGTACTCATCACTGGGGAGTATTGTTTTGTAAAAACTGAAATTCTTTGTAACTGTCTTAGCTCTGATAAAACTTTTCTAGGGGATGTTTCTTAAGGAAAGGTGTAATTTTTAGTGAAAACAAACACAACAGCCTCCAGAAGGGCTGCAGTTCAGGTGCCTTGTGCTTACTGGAGATGCAGGAAACAGTTTAGTACTTTTAAGGAAACTTCCCAGACGTGGGTGGCTCCAGCGAGCCAATGGGTGCCCTGCTTGACTCCCTGTACACCCTCTCACTCACAGTATGATCACATTTCCTTACCAGTTCAACCTTATGTTGGGAGACCCTTAGCAGTCTCTTTGTCCTCAATTTCCACAAAGCAGTTTATTCACAACACAGTAACACAGCAACAGCCAGAGCTGGGTACCTCTGAGGAGGGACCCTGCTCCAAGGCCCCTTGGGCTTTTATACCCTCACAGTCTACCCACGTGCAAGTCTCCTTCCCTTCTTCCTCCTGAGTCTTCTAGCCCTGCCCCCTTTCTGTGTCCATCCAAATCACTGGCATACCCATCTTCATGTCCTTTGTCATGTCTGCAATTCCCAGCTCCTGTTGTATCTCTCAGCTTGCATTCACCTGGCTGGTGCCACCCATATTCATGCCCTTTTGTTATCTCAAAGGTTGGCAGTTCATGGCCTCTTATCTCAGGCTCCCCACCCAGACCTCATTTGGCATTGCAATCTATGTCTCAATTTGCAGCTTGAAAGTAGAGCCACCCGTACCAGATGTATTCCTCAACAGTATGACTGAAAAGGGGTGTTCAGGTACCTTAATGTGGATGTCACATGTCCTACATAGTGACTTCATCCCTGGATGAAACAAGATCTTTTGTCAATCACTTTCCAATTGTACAGACCTCACTTCTGGATAGATGTGAGACCCAAAAATGGCTCATACCATGTCAAAAATGACATGCAGGGAGGGCTTCAGGCAAGCTATGTTATCATAAAAGGTTTTGAAGACAGGACACAGCCTTTTAGCTGGGCTCCTCTGAAAGTGGACCATGCCCAGTCAGTGCCAGATCTGATGTGTTAGATCCTGATACTCAAGGCCAAATCTGGCATGAAGTAGGACAGAGGGCGTGACATAACACTGCAAAAAAGTGGGATACTGCTTTGCTGGAGGAGGAAATCAAGAAGGGAAACAGCTGCATGAGTGTCTTTCCAAGTGTGGGAGGCTTGTCAGGTCTCTATTTGAGGATTTTTCTCTCTCTCCCTCAACATTTTCAAGTGGTCTCAGTTTTGTTGCTGCAAATTGAATTATCATTTTTTCAGACAGTCTGAGCATCTGCTTTCAGTTGAAGAGAGTTATTCTCTTTTTACAGTTCTTTAATTCCTTACTTTCTGCTTTGTTAGTAAGAGTTCATGTAGGCAATGCTTTGATTGATCTGAGGTTTGATCATGTAGAAATTCATGTCTCAGTGTATCATATCTTTCTGATTAGAGATCCACCTGATGCTGCCCAGCTTGGGGTTCCCATCGCTGGAAAACAGATTCAGACTAGATGTCGAGATACAGATTAAATGTTGAGAATCAGATTGCATGTTAGGAAAAATGTTTTCCCTGTTAGGGTGTTGAGGCACTGAAATATTGCCCAGGGAGGTGGTGGAGTCACCATCCCTGGAGGTGTTTAGGAGGTGTATGGGTCTGGCGCTGGAGGATGTGCTTTGGGTTTGGGGGCTAAAACAGTGACAGCTTAGTGGTTGGACTCAATGACCTTGGAGGTCTCCTCCAACCTTGATGATCCTATCCTATGATGCTGCTATGATATGTCAAAACACAGGGTGTTGGGCATATGAGAATGTGCAAATTCTAATTCTGTTCCACACCGTGTTGTTATTTTGCTTTCAACAAATGAAGATAAATAGTATCCATAGGAAACTTGCATTGGTGGAAATTGGCTGTAAATTCCAAATTTCCTTTCAACAGAAGCTATTAGTATATTTAGTACATATGTGGCATTCAAAAAAAAAGAAAGAAAAAGTTGCTAATATTTTCTCCCTCACAAGGCTTACAGTTTAACTCTTCAATTAACAGCTCCAAGAGTGAAAAGATGCTCCTGCAGGTAATCTGAACTAGCATTTGGCAAACTGGAACTTGCTCCCATACACTGTCACAGGTACTTGTTGGGAGATCAAAGAAATCTGGTGGGCAAAATTTGCAAGGTAGTTTCAAACGAGATTAATTTGGAAATGCTAAGACAGTCGACTCCCTGAAGAAGCTGGGTGCCAGTATGTCTTAAAACCAACATTGGAGGCATATCTGATTTTTCAGATACCTTTACTAAGATGGTCTATAGGATTTAAGGAATTTCACAGCTTTAATGATACCACCCCTTGTTGGCTGAAGAAACTGCCTTGCTATAGGTCTGACTGTGAGAAGCACGTGGGAGCAGGAACCCTCAAGCTGGGGTATGTGACTGCAAACAGAACTGGTTGGAACTGTGAACCAAGACCTAATATGAGAGCAACATAGAGAAAATGCATGAAAAAGCCCATTTCTACACATGACAATCATGCATGGCTTAGGTACTGCAGTGATGGGATGGGGGTAAGGAGGTTACTAGAAAATAAATCTGATGATTTAAAATCTAGGGTTTTTTTAAAGTCATCCAATTTGTACTAGAAGTGAGTGTAGGGATATATCTAGCATATTGTGGGAGAAAAAATGGTGAATGTCGTGTTTGCATTACCTTTGCTCTGAAAATTTATGGAGCATGAATTCCCTGTGTTGGACAAGCTGTGGTTCAAAAGCATCTGAAATACAATAGAAATTCTCTTCTGTAATTCATGCTTGAGACTGAAATGGTGCTTGAAAATAACATAGCCACTTATGCAATTTTGGTAATTGAGATAAACAAATATAGTTTTGTTCCTTTTAAGAAATTACTGAAATCAAATGACAGTGTATTTATCATGCAAGTTACCTGCCCTTATATTTGAAGTGCAGTAAGGCACACATCTCTTTGAGGGCTCCTTCTGGTGTTTATTCTTCCAAATGCTGATGAGTTATTTACTTTGCCATACTACTTTTCTTTTTTTTTTCCAGAGCTTTAAAACTGCCTACTTTTATTGAAATTTTGGATCACTTAGAAGCATTTCTGCCATATGTTGTAGGTGTATGCAACAGTTTAGATGGGCGATATGTACAATCTTTGACCTTTCCAAGCACTGAGGTGGCTGTAAATATCTGTTGAGTAACCTTGAAATCTTCTGTTTAGCTTAGTTTTAGTTCTAGTTCTGTTTAGTTTAGTTTTAGTTCTGTTTAGAAACTTCACTCTTTATATCATCTCTCACATACAGCTTACCCTTCATATGGTATGTGAGAATTTTGAGGTAAGACTTAGAAGGTAGCCATTAGAAATTAGTCACAGTTTTTTGAGAAATCTTCCTTAAGACTGCAAGATTTAAAACACATCTTGTATTCCTTACCTCACTGTCAAGACAGGTAGATTCAACTGTGGAGATAAAGATATAGGTAAGGTGATAAAAATCACATGGTTTTGACACATTGCAGATACTTGAATATCATAGAAAAATAATTCTCTGTAGACTCTACTGAACTTTCACTAAGAATTTAGAGATGAATCCTTTTTAGAAATGGGAAATATACTCTTTCGAACCAGAATACTGAGGCTGTATTGAGAATACTTGAGAAATACTTGGAGTAGTTTCCCACTATCTCATACAGAAGCTACTCTACTTTGCCATCTTTTTTATGATCATTTGCTTGTAAAATATTTACCTGGTTGGGGAACCAAGAAATTATCAAACAATGATTGGGAAACATTCAGGAGCTAAGCAGAGCAAAGACAACAGCTGGTAAGAAACACCTTAAACACAAACCTGTGTTTCTGTACCAGAACAGAGATATTGAAAATGAGGATCTTCAATATTTTTCTGTACCAGACTAAACTGTCATGAGTTTCCTGTCATGAAACTGTTGTTAAAGTAATACATGGCATATTAATAAAACTAAATCAAAACCACTTTTAACCTGTTTGTCTATTTTTTGTGCTTTTTTTTATGGATTTCTGAGATGTACTAAAGTGACCTCCAGAAGCTGATATTTAATGATTAATAATTAACTGTTATTTTTTCAGTTTTGCTACCTGTATTTTACATTTATCAATAACTTGTCCAGAACACTAGAAAAAATTTATCTGGTAACTTTTTTTTCAGTCTTATGTCGTTCAAATGATATTTTATGCTGATTTACATATATCATGACTGTAATGATATTGACTCATTTCTTTAATCAGCTTCTATGCCAGAAAGATTTTTTCATTTTTATCTGTTATGATAATTTGTATCTCCTGACAAATATTTCTATTCAAACATTTATTATACTTTGATGTAGGATTTTCTTTTCTAAAGCTTGGTACTGTTGACTGCAACTTTTCTGTCTATTACTTATTCCTATCTTGGGCACTTATTCCTATCTTGTAGATCATTATCTACACCATCAGTTTCTTAGGACACTGATCTGATGGAAGCAACAGGGAAGGGAATGTTTCTCTTCACTTACTCATGCTTTTTAGCTATAAATTTCCTATTCTTCATCAGGACAAATATAAAACCTCACGAAAGCCAAAATGAGGCCTCCAAATAGGCAAAGATAGTGGAATATTATCATACTTTTCCTTCTGGATAAAAAGCTCTAAATATGTAAACATACTAAAAAAACTGAAAAATGGCCTGTGCAATCCAAAAGGTAGGGTACTCTGTAGGTCAATGCCACACTGAGGATCAAGATGCTTCATGGTTAAAATTGTACCAGGGTATGGTAAATTAGACACTGCTCAAATCTGCTCCCACCTGACCACACAGTTGTGGTCTTTAACTCAACTTGACTCAGCTTGCTCGAGTGGCCGTTTGCTTTTGTCATCCTCATGAATATTGGGTATCCAAAAGGTAGGGTACTCTGTAGGTCAATGCCACACTGAGGATCAAGATGCTTCATGGTTAAAATTGTACCAGGGTATGGTAAATTAGACACTGCTCAAATCTGCTCCCACCTGACCACACAGTTGTGGTCTTTAACTCAACTTGACTCAGCTTGCTCGAGTGGCCGTTTGCTTTTGTCATCCTCATGAATATTGGGTGGATATACTTTTAGAGTAGAATTTAAACTTTGACTGAAGACAGATGGAAAGAAACCAAGTTGACTTTGTTGTTGCTGGTTACATGTAGGGCTGAAAATCAGAGAAACATTACTTGTCAACTAAGCTCATCGATATGGAAAATACTGCATCAGAGTGTTATCAGTTTTCAGAAAGAAATCTGTAACTTAAAGTTAAGCAAACAGATTTATCAGTTGATTTTCTTATCTGTGATTGCCTGAGAATGGACTTTTGGAAAGGGCTTAATCTAGCAAGAAAACTTTAAAATAATTCTCCCAAGTTTAACAAGGCATTGACTTCATAAAATCATAGAATCATAGAATTTTAGGAGCTGGAATGGACCTTACAGATCATCTAGTTTCAATCCCCCTGCCACGGGCAGGGACACCTCCCCACTGGACCAGATTGCTCGGGGTCTCATCAAAAGATGAGGACATGGATGAAGGAGGACTTAAGAGACACTGATGATGGGTTCATCATAATTTGAGTGAACACATTGAGAGGAATGTAACTCCCTCCTTTGCTTGCAAGAGCCGTATAAAGAGGCTCAGAGCTCATAAGGCTAGCATTACCTTTGGCTGGCTCCTGTATACAGGCTTGTGGCAGGGCTCGTGGCTGAGTGTAGATACGCACGCAAAATGGAGCAGAGGTATAATCAAGCAGTGTATGAAAATTATAAAAAATCTTTCCAAAGACAGAAGAGAGGTAAATATGTAGTAACAGGTAAAAAAACTTGATATGGATAATTGGACACTATTGTAACTCACTATACAAATGTATGTCTTTACTTTCTTCACTCTGATTTTTACTTTAGTGTTTAGTATTATTGTTTGCAGTATGGTGTGATTTCTTCTTACTCGGTTGTTAAAGTCATCATAAGGTTGCAGATTATGTAGGATTTGTTGAATACTGTGGATCTGTGATAAGAAATAAGAATCTCTTCACTGCTTTTTTTTCCTAAGGAAAACATATCTTGAAAGCACAACTGCAAAACCATTTTGCATTTCTGTCCTGGAAAGCCTTTTGGAAAAGGAAAGTGCATTTCTGCATAAAGATCTGTGAACATCATTATTTGTTTCTGTGGGCTTTGAACAGGGCAACTCAGACACAGGGACTTTCGGGAGCTGCAGTCAGTTGTGAAAGCCCAACTAGCATTGACCCCATCGCACCCGTTCACCAGGTGCTGTGCAGAAGAGGTGGCTATGGACTGCCATCTGGCCCTGGGGACATTCCAGGTTTCACTTACATTGCCTGAAAACTTGTGAGCAGATTAGTGTATTGTCAGCATTATACAAACCCTTTATGAACAATTCTGGGGAAAAAAAATGGAAAAATAAGCTCTCTGCTCTATGTCTAGTGTTTAGTACACTGTGTTCTCAACAGTATTAAAAGCTTGTTGTCATTCTCAAATGCTGTTCTTTCTTTAGTGCTGGAACAGAAGCTGAGGGGCTTAAAAAAATTGACCATGATGTTTTTTTTCTCAGATGATACACAGTCAGGCTGAACTAGGAGGTGTTAAGAAAATTGAGTTAAAAACCTAAAAAGATATGAGGGAAGCTTTTGGTAGATTTAAGACATTGGTCCTAAAGAGGTATATATTTCTATTTCTGTGTGCATTTATGTTCATCCTCTGCTCTCTGGGAGTGGTTTCATATACTAAGTTAAAACACCATGTGGTCAGTGCTCCTGAGGACTTCTTGATTAGTCTGCATACAGGATTGAAGTAATTTAGCATCTTTGCTATAGCATGACAGTCCACCTCACCAAGCCTAAATTGTGGTTTCACCTGTAAAATCAGCTTTAGGAAAGATTTAGAATATATTTACTGACTCTTGTTAGGAGAAGATCCTTTAAATAGCATTCCCTTTGTTCATTCTTAGGAAAAGGCAGCACAGGCTCCTGAGCTACCACATCAGATTTATAACCTATTTGAGGCTGTTGGGGTTTTTTTTTGATATGATCTCCTGGGCATCTACAAAATGTCTTGGGCATTGTAGATTTAAAATACATTAGGAAGAAATGGCATTCAGAGGCGCATATACATACACAATGATTTCATCCCTTTTCCTGAGACATACTGGCCTCTCTTATAACAACTGAATCATGGCATATCATTTTTTGCAAAGTTACCAAAAGTCTTTCAACAGCAGGTGCAAAGCTGAGCATGGGAAGATTCGCTGGTTTTGTTATTAAAAAAAGACAAATTAATATATGTCAGCTACTTGCACTTGAATCTTCCAGTTGAGATACTCAGTGACTAGTTGTGCCAATTATGGTATTTAAAACCATCTGGACTCCATATAAAATAGGATGATTGTCAGCTAATGAAGGGGAGAAGACAGTAAGATAAGAGTCTAAAGCCTAAGAATAATGGAGGACTGAAATGGGTGATGCATGACAGTAATGAAAAGAGTAATATTCCTCTCCTAATACTACAGACACAAAAGAGTGACTTCAAATCTGGAAGAAATTATTTCATCTGCATTCTGAACTTGGCCTCATATCTTTTGTTTGAAAAATGTCTTTATATAAGAATATGTGTGATGGTAGTGAGAAAAGTTCCAGACAGAAAATAGTTACTTGTACATTAATGATCAGACAAAATTATAGTTAATAACTGAAAACATGGGCCTCTTAAATTCCTGACTGTATTTTAAGTATTGGCAAGATGGACTGTGAATAGGAATCAAAAGAGTGAAAAAAATCTGATTTTTCCCTACCATATGTAAGGAAAATGCAGTATATTTCTGTGCTGAGCTTGTAAAACCAGTCACAATTGTTTCTGTAACAGATTGGACCTCAAGTAAGTAATTTTGGGAAGTCGAAGCTTTGCAGAATGTTATGGTGGAAAGACGGGAAAGGAAAGAAGAAAAAAGTGAAACCTGACTTCAGCCCTTGGTAAAAGGCACTGTGGGGTTGAGTTCCCCCAGCCAAAGCACTGTCCCTCAAAGATGCATATATTGTGTGATGCTTCATTTAAATATGAAAATTCTGAACATTGATGAAGATCCTCTAAGTTACTAGCTGGAGATGCCACTGGTCTCATGAGAATCAAACTTGGGAGTCAGCACATTCCTCCAGGCAGTTCTAGAATGTGATGACAGAAGCAAAGAAAATGAAGCAAAATTATTAGAGAGGTCCTTGGCTTTTGAGTGTCTCCTGCCACATTTCAGCTTAAACAATTGCTTTTTATGATAGAGTAATTTTCTAAAGTGGTATATTCAAGAATAATAGATTTACACAAGTTCTATACATCTATATATTGTCTTTATCTTAATACAATCTTTCTATATTTAGTACTGTATTTTTGTGAAAGGTCATCTCTGCTAAGAATGGGAGAAATGGTAGGATCAAATAAATGGATCGCGATATGCTTGGTATGGAAATGCAGAGTGACCCAGTTCAATAATGGCACCATTCAATTTCTGAGGTATTTAATAAAATCCCATAACCTTACAAGTTTCCAAGCTTTGGTCTTACTCAAAAAGCAGTTGCATTTCTGCTGTGATTATTCACAGCAATTATAATTTTATATAGATGACTCCTGTTGAAATGGATTATTTGTCTGTAACTACTTAAGAATTTACGCAGAGCAAAAACAGAACATAATTATCAAGAACTTTTTCAAAGCTGTTAACAATTTATGCTGTCATTTTTCAAAAACTCAGTAGAGAAGTGCATGCAAAAGAAATTGTAAAAAAATTCTGATAATTGTATGTCAAAAGGGATTATTACTCTGTTGCACAAAACTTAGTTAAAATAGTTGCAATGATTGTTTCAGTTGTTATTTACCATTGTGATTGGTACTTAACATATTTGCCCCTAAAGATCTCACTATCCCAAACAGAAATGCCTTGAGGTAGATGAAGTAGGTGACACACAAGAAAGCAATACCCATCCTGATTTGTCATAGTTTTGCATATTCCCTTTTATTATATGGCTTCTATTATGCAGTATAGTTGGATTCAGGGTCTTTTCCTTCCTCCAAATGAGTTAATGGGAGAGCAGTTGAGGCTGGAGCTGCTCTAGGTACATGGGATCCTGAGGCCACCAAATTGGGCTTTAAAGGCATTAATGGGTTTGATAAAGCTCTGTGTACTAAAGTATGTCTCTTAGGTTTTTCACAAACTTTTTTTTTGGCCATATTTTGATTTTTATCTGCTTCACAGTTTAATACCATCATGAATGGAACACAGCATTCATTACAGGGTATTCCTGATAGGCTGAAAGCAACCACAAGTGGCTCTCTGTCTCTGCCAGGGTAGGAGTGAGGAGCAGGTGATGAGGGTCCCACCAGTTCCAGGAGTGCTGTGAAAAGGAGAAGGGACTGAGGGCTGGTGGAGGGCCAGAGGCAGCTTTGTGGCTCGGTATTGATCCTGCAGGCTTTGTCACTGCCATTTCTGCCTTCCTACTTGGAACAGTTCAGGCCTACCCACACACTGTTGGCTATGATTAAATATATACACCAGGCATGACAAACAGACAGGATTTGTCACACAATGTGAGAAACAGATTTTGTGTACTCTCCTCAAGTGACTGAATTACTGGAGGCACAATAAGCCAAGTAATACTGTAATCTGATGTAAATAAATAAAAAGTATCTTGCAGAACAATCAAAATGGGGGAAAATTTTATATCAGTGAATCTCATAACCTCTGATAAATGGGGTCCTGACATGTAGATCAGGAATGAAACACTGAATTTCTGATGAGTTTCATTAAAGTCATGATTTTCCAAGTTTTCAAGCTTAGGCCTGCCTCCAAATGCAGTTCAGTATCTGCTGAGCAGCTGAAGAGGTTGGAAATTGCAGGATTTTGTCACTTTGAGAAACTAGGCTGTTAAGAAAAATCAGTGGCATCCTTTTCATTTAATGCCAATATGGTGAAATCATGTTAAGAAATGAAATTTAGAATCCATCCTTTCATAAGTCATGTTGAAAATAACAACAACAAAAGACCAATCTGGATAGAATTTGTTTCTATAACCTTTCTGCTTTTGGAGTGAGAAATTTAAAGGAGTTTCTAAAATTCCAAAGAAACCAAAGAGTTAACTACTGTGGTGAGATGAATTAACTGTGGTAAGATAAATTAACAGTTTAATCTCAAGCCCAAAAGCTTCTGTGTTATATTGTCTGAAGTGAACCCAAAACTGATGTAGAAGTAGAGACAAGCCTTTTTTAAAACTGATTCAAAGATGTCAAGCTCTGATCTCTGGAATGAGACTGAAAAAAAATCTTGCCATACAGCAGAAAAATATGGCCAAGAAAAAAAGTCCTGCCTGCTGCAAAATGATCTACAGCAAGAGGACATGGAGGAAAAGAAGCTACTTCCTTTTGTTTACTGTTTATTCAGCAATAAGAATTTTAAAAAAATATTCAAACTATCCAGAGTTAGAAATGAACTGAAGAACTGTGTGAATTTTATAAGTGACATTTAATAAAAATGGCTGTGTGTAATCATTTTATGTACGGAAAAACTATGTAGCATTCACTTGGAAGGGCAAACTTTGCACAGCAAGTTGTCCTAGCAGTTTGAAGAGATGTAGTTGATATGGTATCCTACCAAATATTCCACACGAGGAAAAAAAGCTTTTCCTACAGATGTTCTGCTTTTCTTTTGGCAAATACATTCTGCAGTGAGAAATCTTAACGTTGCATACCTTCTGTTTCCAATGATTTAAAGACACTCTCTCAGATGCATATTTTCCTTTGAATTGTAATTATCCTGCAGCTGATGCAATCCAACAATTAACAAGCCTCAACTTGTAGATTAAAATGCATTTCAAAGTTAAAGCTATGGTGATGCAAAGTGGAAACAGGAGCATAGGGCAATATTGCAAAAGCCAAGTATAATGTACCCACAATAGGTCTTACTCTCTTTGAGGACAAACACTGTGTCAGCTTTAGTGTTTGCTGGTTTTTTTTTTTTTTTGTGATGATGATACCCCACAGAATAAGTCGTTGCAGTCTGATTGAAAGGTAACAAAACCAAAAAAGTAACTCTGATTAGTCCTGGACTTAACAGGAACAAATTTCTTATGTGTAATGGAGAAAATGATATCTATTGATATAGCCTGTCTTGTAATTTTTCTTTCTGTCCTTTAAGCTGGTGATGTTAGTCAAGTGTTACTGTTTTCTACACTGCTAACATGATTTTATTCTCTCTAATTAGATCTCCATTCACAAACTCATCTCATCCACAAACTAGGAAGAACATGATGTTTTTATACCACAGATGTACTGAAATCAAAAGAATAAATCTGCCTCGAGCTTAGTCAAAGTAAAATATTTTATTTTTCCCTTTTTATTTATGTTTTTCAAAAGAGAGCAGGCATTTACAAAAGGTTCCTGACGATATCAGAAAGATAAATGGAGTGCATTTTAAATGCTACTTTTCTAAAATGTAAAGTGCTCATAAGATGAAGAGACATGACAGAGAAAGAAAGAGAAACAAAACAGGAACACAAAGAGATGAAATGGTTGCCCTGAACTTTGTGGGAGGGAGAACCTCCCCCAACAAACCAAACCTACAGTTTTCATGTAGCATTGTCAGGAAAAAAAGCAATTTTGGTGAGCATAAGAGGAATGTCTTGGTATGTTGCACAAACATAAAATTAAATGCTGCTAAAATGAAAAACAGCAAAACAACTGTGACACCATAACATCATGATGAGATATTTCTTACTGAAAACATATTTCAAATTGGATCACAGAACAGACTTGGAACAGAATCCTTAATTCTCTGCACGGGAAATTATTAAAGGAATTCTACTGATAGTGAAGGGCTACCCAGTGGGCTATGAAGTTATTGGTGGAAACTATTTAAAAATCTAACAGTTTGTTTCATAACAGTTGAAATCTTTTGGGTTTCTTCCTTCTTTGTATTCTGTTTTAAGCAGAAAATCTTAATTTTCTTGCCTTCCAGTGTAAAGAGTGCTGTATAGAGTTAATTA
Source organism: Acanthisitta chloris (assembly GCF_000695815.1). Lineage (NCBI taxonomy): Eukaryota > Metazoa > Chordata > Aves > Passeriformes > Acanthisittidae > Acanthisitta > Acanthisitta chloris. The sequence goes on from NW_008651103.1 coordinate 33,576, forward strand.
ACTTTGAATGAAAAATACTCATCTGAAGAAACATCCTTTATATTTAGTTATTTGAGAACAGCTCTTTTGTGAATTGAACTTATTTGCTAGTGCAGGGATAACATTAAATTGCATGAAACTGAAAAGGTTTTCCATCTCAAAATCTAGTAGTCTCTTGTGCCTAGAAGGAGTCAGCAAGTTCTGTCTAAAGTTCGTGTTCGACAATTGTAGGAAAAAACGATTTACTGAAGTTCAAGAGAGCTTGTAAGGATCAAATGATATCACTGCTAGAGGCGGAGGAACCATTGGCTTTAGATCCACTTCCATTAATTCTCACTCTGTCCTACTTCTCACTTATTTTAGAAAAAAAATCAGCTCCTACTGTGTTTTAAACCTGGCCAACTTGTTTCCCATTCAGGAGTTCATCTTCCTTGCTCTCTTTCTCTCCTATTTTTCTCAAGCTGTTTTGACTTTCACTGGTTTCTCTCTTATCAGGTAGATGGTTCGCTTGACATTAATAGCAAGGCTTACTCTCCCAGGAGAAACACTTCCTCCTGAACACAGTCTTTCTCTCTTCCTTTCAGGACCACTGTGTCCTGTGGGAGTTTGAGCATTCTTTCTCTGCTAACTATTGCTCTCTATGTTTCAGGAAAAGAAGAGTTGCTATTGCTATGGGTAATTAAAGATGGCCATTATCTAAATCCTTCCCACCTTGTAATGCAGCATCCTTACCCAGAAAGACATTTGCTGAAATGGAAACTTTCCATGCCTGAATAAAAACTGCTCAGCAGGGAGTGGAGGAATATAAGCATACTGCATATCTCCTGAACAAGCACAAAAACCTTAGTGCAAATGCAGAGAGAACATCCATGCCCATTCATAACTGACAGTCATTTTTAGACCTTTGTTCTTCTGATTTGGAATAGTACTTTCATTTTTTAAATCCTGAAGATGTTCTCCACTACATTTTTATTGCAAGGGCAGATGAGCTAGTCTGAAGCAAATACAGATGATATAGATGACAGATTTACCTAATATTGCTGATATAAAAATCCATTCAGCAGTTTCAGGATCACAGTTTATTAACCTAGTTTTCAGCATGCTGAGATGGCAGAGTGCAATGTGCTGTTCACTTGAAAAGGAGCAAGTTGAATTCATAATTTGTTGAAGCCTGGAAAACCATTGCTAATCAGAGAGAAGATAATTTATGGGGGTTTTTTTTGGCTTTTTTTTTTTTTTTGGTGAAGAATTGTTTATGATTATATCATTTACCAGGAGTTGAGAAACAATTATTTAAAATCACATTATTAGGTCACATACATCTTTAGTGTAATTTTGCTATATCAGTAGAGGGATATCTGAAACACATTTGGCTATAATGTTGAATATTTCAATATAACTGCAGAAAAAGTTTAGTTGTACATAGTTTTAAAATGAATAGTTTAAATAAATACTGTCCTTAGTTTCTATGTAGCCTTCTAAATTAGGTGCTTAAATTAGGAATCTAGGTTGTTTAGAATGAAAGGGTAGATTTGAGCTCTGGATTGAGATACGCAGAATCATCTTTGGAGCCTTATTGGCTATAACAGTTCAACTACTGAAATTACTTTGTTTAATAATGTCCTCCCTCCTTCTACTTATTTTCCCTTTCCTTCTGTTTCATAATAACACCTCTATCTTCCTTAAGCCATTACTCTTACCCCTTGCCCTTAATACAAATCACCTATTCTACTAAAGCTTCTTTCTTTATAACCTCTCAAAATAGAAGCAGGTAAAGACTAAAGAGATTCAATCTTTTTAAAGCACATTTTTTAATATTCATTGGGTACACTGAAGGGCAAGCTCTTCTGGACCCTTGGGTTAATACTGTACTAACACCTTGTGGGCAGGAAGAAGAATAAAAGAATTCAATGTTTAAAAGCAATTAGTAAACCACAAATTTTATCAGCATCTCTCACAATGGTTCTATTTATGGCACCTTTGAAGGTCACGGTTATTTTCAGACAAGGTCGTGACTGTTGGAAGAGATATAACATCTGTTAGGAGTGTTGATACCCATGCAATTTCAGACTGTCTGTAACAAAGTCTTCCTCCTTGGCCAAGAACAGAGAAAACTTTTTTTTCTGCTTGGAATGCTTATTATAAGGCAAAAGAATGACCAGGGCATGATCGTGTAAAAATAAGTTTAGTCTGTTCAATTTGTGTAAAAAAGACATATTGTTAAAAAAAAAAAAGGAAAAAAATGCAGCTTATGTAGCAAATAAAATGTATTATGGCCTTTTTTTTGTTATTGCTGAGAAGACGAAGAGCATATAAAAAATGCAGTGAACAGAAGTGGCAATCAATACTGAAGGCTGAAAGTGTCATAGAAGAGCAGCTGCAGTTTCTTGGAAGTTCATATAGGTGGTATTGGTTAGGATCAGTAATACAGTACTACAGTAACTTACATCTGGATCTGTGGGAGGTGTTATGGATCTAATTCTCATTGAAATTCAGTTGGAGAGGGATGTGTAACATTCATGTTCTCTTTTTCAACACAGATTTTTTTCAGTCTTGGTAGCAAAGTGGTGGAATTTACTTTCATTTTGTGAAAACAACCTGATGCTCAAGAAAAGATGCAGCTATTATTATAATAAACATTAAGAAAGAGATTGTAAATGTGGACTTCAAGGAGGTATTGCAAATTATCCTACCTGTGGAAATACTGTTTCTATTAACTTCAAGTGATTATTATTACTGTGCAAAGCACAGCAATCCCAAATGACTGGGACTTTAAAGACTGTGTTCTTTTTCTTTTTAAGCTCTGCTGAGGAAATATTTTAAAAATAGGAAGAAATGGGACAGGACATGAAATCGAATTATGTCAGGTAGGCATTAAGAGAAACTGTATGCTCCAAGTGAGAATAAGACATTTTGTTATGATTAATATTAAGATGGACAACAGTTTATTTGATTATTTCCTGAGAGCAAAAAAAAGGAATACTGACAAGGAAATGTCCCCAGTGTCTAAGATCTGCAAATGCGTCTGGAAAGTCAATCTCATACCCCCAAATATATAGTTAAAATGGCACATGCAATCTGTGTTTATTACTGGAATTAGTGCATTTGGCTGACGAGCTATTGCCAAGCACCTGTCTTGAGATTCTGTGCTTGTGGAGAGTCTCCACTCCATGTACTGATTATGCTGCTGGACGTGGGTCAGGAGCCATAGCATCCTCCCTGCCAGCAAGGGACCTCATGTGCTGGTCTTGCTTTTCCCCTGGCAACATTATCCAGGTAACAGAACTGCACTGTAATGAGTATTTGCAGCTTGTGTTGCCAAGATGGAAGGAGCAAGGAATTTTAATGCACTTTAGATTACTGTTATGTGCTTCTATTTATGATGAGGGACTTTGAAACATCAGCAGGGGTGGCTGAGTCAGTGGCTTCCAATAAGAAACTGTTATTATTTACTGATTGCCTAAACCTTTCCAAAAGACCCAAGCCTTTGCCTTGTTTCTCCCTTACTCTCTCTGTCAAAAAGCAACAGATAGTGAGAATATAAGGCAGCAACACATTCAGGCTGTGTTTATGCAAGGGAATAGTAATGATGGCAGAGGTCAGAGAACAGAAATTCCCAACCCAGAGCAAGGTTCTGTTGTACAGTTTAAAAGATAAAAACATGATGCAAGTGTTCAATTTTACAATGGCTCCTGATTCAATAATAAGAAGAGATGATTCCAGCAGTTTTACTACAAACTCCAGTGGTTTCCAGCCTCAAAAGACAAATAGAGGGAAAGGATGGATTTACCTGGGGAAAAGTTAAATTAGGGCCTTTAGGCTCCTCTGCCAGTTAACAGGACTGGCCATACCTTGCCACTAGCCCCAAGTGCCCTTTGCCTTGCAGTCAGATAACAGCAGCATCTTCCTCTGAGAAGGATCATGGGGCTTTGTTAAAGGAGAGAGCTACTCTCAGACAAATAAGTAAAAATGATTGTCAAGCTTTTGTCTTCTAAACCCATCAGTTTGGGAAAATGAATCAGCTACAAAGTAAAAATGAAATGGAAATGGTAACATCACAAAAGATGATTATTTCTTTAAAACAGGAAAAAGGCAGCAGTGTCATTTAAGATCCACATTGTCTAAACTGAATTCGGTGTACAATGAACTGTGAACTCTGACAGTAATATTTCAGTTGAGTTAGAGTTTATAATCACCCTTAAAAACTACTCTTTTCAGAAAAAGGACAGAAAAGGGGAATATACTTTAATTGTTAACAAGCTGATTTATCTGGTGATCCCAGTGATGTTTACTTTTATATTTCCCTTGCCAAGTATTTTCTGATTGGAATGATACAGAAATGTGAAATTTTGTGGTGTTTCATTGCTGAAAAGGCGAAGAATAAGTGGGTTAAATGTACTGTCCTAACTGAAAATAAATACTGTGTTAAAATTTCTTGTCAAATAGACACTACCAATATTAAGATTTATTAATATTTGTGTTTAGGTTGATACTATTTGGGTTTTAGATTTTTTTCACTTTTTCTAATCAGTTGAAATTTTAGGTGATTGGATGAGAAAGTCCCTTGTGAGGCAGCTGTGAAGGCAAAGGAGTCAAGGAAGGCTGGATGTGCTTTAAGAAGGAAATCTCAAAGGTGAGGGAACAGGTCAACCCCACATGCCAAAAGATGATCTAGCAGGGATGAAGACGAACCTGGCTGAACAGAGAGCTTTGTCTGGAACTGAGGGAGAAAAAGAGAGCTGTTCACTTCTAGAAAAAGGGGAGGGGAACTCAGAAGGATTACAAAGGTGTTGTGAGGTTCTACAGGGAGAAAATTTTAAGAGCCAAAGCCCAGCTAGAACTTAGTCTGGCCACTGCTGTAAAAGATAATGTGTTTCTACAAATACATCAGCAACAAAAGGAGGGGCAAGGAAAATTTTCATCCTTTATTTGATGTGGGGGGAAACATAGTCGCAAAAGGCTGAAGAAAAGGCTGAGGTACTTAATGCTTTCTTTGCCTCAGTCTTAAACAGTAAGACCAGTTGTTTTCCTGGTACCCAACCCCCTGACACAGAAGTCAGAGATGGGGAGCAGAATGAAGCCCCCAGAATCCAGGAGGGAACAGTCAGTGACCTGGCTATACCACTTAGACCTGCATAAGTACATGGGACTGGATGGGTACCGAAGGAGATGGTGGAAGAGCTCACCAAACCACATCAACAGTCCTGGTCAACTCGGGTGATCCCAGTTGACTGGAAGCTAGCAAATGTGACACATCTATGAGAAGGTCCAGAAGGAGGATCCAGGGAGCTATAGGCCTGCCAGCCTGGCCTCAGTGCTGGGGAAGGTCCCAGAGCAAAGCATTTCAAATGCCATCATGCAACATATACAAAAATAACCAGGGGATCATGTTCAGCCATCATGGATTTGCTTGACCAACCTGATCTCCTTCCACAACATAGTGACCTGCCTAGTGGATGAGAGAAAGACTGGATATTGCCAACCTAGGCCTTAGTAAAGAATTTGACACTATTTCCCAGAACATTCTCCTGGAGAAACTCTGTTCATGGATTGGACAGGTGCAATCTTTGATGGGTAAAAATTGGCTGGATGGCCAAGTCCAGAGAACGGTGGTGAATGGAGGTAAATCTAGTTGGCAGCCACTCAGAAGTGGTGTTATCCAAGGCTCAGTGTTGGAGCCAGTCCTGTTTAATGCTCTGGACAAGCAGATTGAGTGCACCCTCAGTCAGTTCGCAGATGACACCAAGCTGGGTGGGAATGTTGATCTGCTTGGAGGGCAGGAAGGCTCTACAGCAGGATCTGGACAGGCTGGATTGATGGGCCAAGGCCAAGTGTATGAGGTTCAACAAGGGGAAGTGCCAGGTCCTGTGCTTAGGTCACAACCCTGTGCAGCACTACAGAACTGGGGAAGAGTGTCTTGGGGAACTGCCCAATGGAAAAGAACCTGGTTGGCTGTCAGCTGGACAAACATCAGCCAGCAGTGTCTCCTGGCCTGAATCAGATATAGGGTGGCAAACAGGACCAGGGCAATGATCACCCCCCTGTACTTGGTACTGGTGAGGCCACACCTTGCATTCTGTGTTCAGTTCTGGGCTGCTCACTCCAGGAAAGACATTGAGGTGCTGGAGCATGTCCAGAGAAGGGCAACAAAGCTGGTGATAGCTATGGAGCACAAGTCTTATGAGGAGAAGCTGAGGGAGCTGGGGTTGTTTATCCTGGAGAAAAGGAGGTTCAGGGGGAACCTTCTAGCTCTCTACAATTACCTGAAAGGAGTCTGTAGAGAGATGGGGTTCGGTCTCTTCTCCCAGGTAATAGGTGACTGGATGCAAGGAAATGGTCTCAGGTTGCACCAGGGTAGGTTTAGATAGGAATTAGGAAAAATTACTTCATGGAAAAGGTTGTCAAACATTGGAATGGGCTGCCCAAGGAAGTGGTGGAGTCACTATCCCTGGAAGAGTTTGAAAAACATGTGGATATGGCACTGGAGGACATGGTTTAGTGATGAGCATAGTGGTGGCACTAGGTCTTGATATCTTAGAGGTCTTTTCCAACATTAACTATTCTATGATTCTGTGAATCCATTTGACTAAAATGGTGTGAATTTGCTAAAATTTCTAGTAATTAGAATATATCCTATTGGTGATTTATTTTTCCTAGCAATATTTTTGTATCAGTGAAAGACCCATTATATGGAATGTTAAGGGAAAACTTAAATTCTCTGTTACCAGAGGGGTTGAATATCCTCAGAAACACTGCAAAGGTAGTTTGACAGAGATCCTTTCAGCTGGGGAAAGAGGGTGGAAACCCCTAAAAACAGCTCCGTGTGTGTGAGCCTGATAGAGTCAAAGAAAGAAACCAGTGGAGTTAACCTGAGATGTGAATTTAGCTCAGTTCATTCCAGATTCTCAACATAATACAAAGAAGTGTGGTGTATCCTGGCCTAAACCTGCAAGCTGTGCCTTCACAGCATGGAAAAGATGAGCAGCACCTTGAA
>NW_008651103.1:40580-47359 GCF_000695815.1 Acanthisitta chloris
AAGAAGGTTCGAGAGAAACAGTGTGCAGCAGAGGGAAGAGAGCACAGAAGGATAAAATTGTGATTACACCTTCCTTCAGTCACCAGTGATTCTTCTCTGAGTCCCTGCTGTTGCATGGCATAGCCAGCTATTGCTTCAAAGCAGTGATTCCACAGGTAGCAGTAGTTTCTAGGCATGGGAAAAGAAGACATGTTCTTGCCCAAGAATTGGGAATAGTGTTTTTCTGCCAAAATACAGTCAGTATTGGAATAAAACTATGGCAGAGATGAAAGAAAAATGTGTGTTTTACCATTGGCCAACACTTTCAACAGATGCTTTAGCAATAGGCCAGAATATGTGAAAGATTTTACAGAAAGTTGAGTTTCTGATACATTTTTTGCACTAAAATGGGATTGGAAAAGTTAACAGAGAAAGTAAATAGAATTAGAGAAACACTGATAGGCTATTATATAGGTGGGAATCTATCAATCTGTCAGCACTGACCCAGTAAATACAGTGTGTTCATTATAAATTACATGTGCTTACTTTAATGGCTATCGAGTATCTATCTAGGGGGCAAAGTACAGCTGAATTTTGAATGGAGGGGTTATGGTATGCTCGTATAGATCATTAAAATCATTAAGAGCTATTTTATATCATGACACTGTAAAGCAATAATATAACTGAAATATCACAGTTCACTTGGATTTAACTTAAATCAATATTTATTGAAATTAAGTAAATCTGAGTATTTCCACGCCTAATGGGGAGCAAGCACTGCAGTTGGTGCTTGTGTCAATGTAACTATATTGTTTCAAACTCATAAATTAGATTACAACAGATTATACCTTTCAAGAGTATACCTTAAATTAAGAGACAGAAAATGGGCAAAAGGACTTCTGCTTCTGGACTTCTGTCTAATATTGGAGGTTGTTAATTAATAGTTTGTGGGGGTTTTTTAACATGTTTTACTTAATAATTTATCAAATATTCTTCTAGCATGCTGGCAGGCATAAGATTAGGTCCAGGCACTTTCAGAAAATCAAATGAAACTTTGTATGCTCGTTTTGTCAAGGTGATGTATTTGTTGTAAATAACTTATTATTTTCAAAAGCACAAAACTATGGAAATATTTTCTACTTTGCCCAACCTGCTGTAGCTTGGGCTAAATGGTTGTTGTAGCTGATGAATAGCAACTTCCTTCTCCCAAAGGTAATGTCCTGAACTCAGACGTATTTCGGGGCATAGACAGAGGCATTAGATTTTGACCACATGTTCCTGAAGCTACCTGCTATAGAATCCTGTGAGGATTTGGAGCTGCAATTCTGAGCAGAGCTGTTTGAAATGAGATTAAAGTGCAATGTTGATAACAAAATATCTGCACTGGCAACCATAGAATGAAATGTCACCGAGGAAGCAGTGCCTATGCTGTATGCACTGTACACAGTCTATCTGTAGACTGATAAACTGGGCTGAACACCCATGACTACTGCTAGGTGTGCTCCTGCTCAACTTCCAGTTCAATTTCATCTGAAGTGGATGTAGCTTACATGTCCTGAGATTGAAAATTGGAACTAAGAATGGTAAATGGGTACAACTGACAGATTAGCTTCAAAATTGAAACCTTGCTTTGAACTAAATGTCAAATGAATATACAATAAATAATTTTGGCTTCTGTTGCTTTTGGAAGAACTTCAGGGCTCTTCTGTTGCAAGACGTATATTTGTAGGATGTGATCCCTAGGCTCATAATGGGATACCTGGGTTTGCCTTATAGCTGATGCTGTTGGCTTGTTTGTTGTGGAACATATTTTCTTGTCCCAAACTATGTCTTTTTGGTCTAGGTTCAGTTTGCATGTTCAAAGTCGTGGGTCTAACCAGGTAGAAACATACAGGTAGTGGGGAAACAAACTATCCTTTCTTGCTTTCTCCATCTTACTCTCCTACACCACAACCTTGAAAAGTCTGTTTCCTTCTTAGCAAATCTTATTTTAGCCTGTAGCTAATCACTGAATTTAATTGTTATTGGTCAAATGAGGAATGATTTATCTTCAGATATTTTTCACTGTGTTTTGAGGATGAGACAAAAATCAATGAGACCACTTTGAGACTGCATCTGCTGGTAGGTGTTGGTTTCACTACCAAACAACTGTCTTCCCAGTCATTCATGAGGGAACAGACTTTTACATGACATCTGCTTCATTTGGGATCCACTTTCCTATTACTACCATACAAAGTAGAAACATAAAAGTAAAAAAAATATGAGACCAGATCATACTTGTACTTTGTTAACACGTTCATACTTCTTTGTGAAGTCTCTTGCAAAGACTTGGCAGACAAATGTTGTTCTGGTTGAAAAATAACCACTCGAAGTAATTGAAAGAAAAATTTTACCTATTTTGAAGCATTTGTGGTCTGAGTGGATTAAGTTTCATTGCTTTCCATCAAAATAAACCCAAAGGCTCTGTCAGGGACAACTTTTAATCCCCAGATTGAGAGGTTTGGTTCAGCTGGTCACTGTATCAGGTGTGAAGTTCTCATGTCAATGCATTAATGTACGTGTGTAACTGTAGTCACTGAGCTCTACCTTATGACATGAAAAAATATCTCAAAGACACTGGGGTTTTGATGTGTCTGGCCACTAACTGTGCAGAGAAAAGATCTTTTTCAGAGAGAGGAATACTTGTAAACACATGGCTTCAGAGTATTTTAAATATACTGAGGTAAAATGAAATTCTAGGGACTCAACTTGTTCTTTTTAAGAGGTTAGAAATGTTACACAGTTTTGGAACAAAAATAAGAGAAGAAAATAAAATTATTCATTAATAATTAATTAAACCTTTGAGCAGGAACAGAACCCTTCAAAGGCCAAATATTCCTTCATAGGCCTAATTCTGGAGTTCTTTGAACATGCCCCCAGCTGAAATTGAAAATCTCATGGAATGATGCAGGATTTGTTCAGAATTTGCAGGCAAAATACTCACTTGTTGAATACTGTGGGCTGTGTTGAACCTTGTCAATGTTTTATGACATGCCATAAACTGAATATACAGTAGTGGATACCTTTGCTATTTCAGTCACAGAAAGGCTGTTGTTCCTTGCCATAAACTTGCAAAAATTGCTGAAGCTTTGCAAAAAATTCTTTAAAGATGATTAACTGAGCAAAACTTATAAGTCATAAGTGATGCTTTTGAGTCTGAATTCTCCCTACAGGTGACCCCATAGAAGCACTTAAGTATATGTTTGTTCAGTTGTTTGGTTGTTTTTGTTTTTTGGTTTTTGTTTTTTTTGTTTTTGTTTTTGTTTTTGTTGTTGTTGTTGTTTTGTAATGTCAGATATTTTTTCTGAAAGAGTACAGCAGTTCACCATATAATAAGCTATCACTTCTGGTGTCTCCTGTTACTGGCAAACTTTGCCTGTATGAAGGCTTCGTAATTACATATTTTTCCCTGTTAATTTCTTTTCCTTTTTTTTTTTTTTTCTCCTTTGTCTGTCCTGGGGCCTATTGGTATTTCATACTTGGAAACAGATCAGTGAGTAGAAATGCCAGCTGTCTGCCAACTCTGACAAATTGGTTCTCTGATAATATTTAGTGGCTTCAACACAGTAAATGAGATTTCCTTTGGAGTTAGAGCAAAATTGGCTTTGAGGTGCTAGCCGAGGAAAATTTAAGATATGGGGCTTTAAAGTATTACATCTTTCCAACACTCCATGTCATGGTGCTTGGTTTGAGCTGTAGTCTATGATGAAGACTCACCTGGATCATGCCTGAAGGTCCCTCATTTTGCTACAGGACTGATGAACTGCTGTGATGGCAAAAGACATTTCCTAGCAGCTCTCATATCAGGTTCATAGTACATACATTACACATCATGTACAGAAATCCTTGCTGCTTGCCACAGCAGGCAGTCTGAGGTGAACCTCATGGATTTCCTTGGTGATGAGCAGATAAGGAATCAAGCTGACAGGACAAAGACATAGCACTGCAGGTCTGACACTTTCAGAACGGGATAAATTTAATATACAGCTGGACTGTGCTTCATATTGTGCATATCAGTTATGGGCATGAAGCTCAGGAGTGGCCACCTACACCATTAAAAGTGAACTGTTTCCAGCTGAACAGTTTGGTCATTGCTAGTCAATGTAAATGTTTTCTTCTTTGCCCACTTTACTCACAGCTGCAGAACTCGGAGCTTGTATGAGCTGTGATGAAAGTTGCTAACATATATGCAGGGTACAAGGGAACTCAGTGTAGGACACAGGAGGTCTAAATAGTTGCATAAAGACTCCTGTGGGTTGCTTGTGCAGAGAAATAACTTATGCTGAGCATATTCTAGGTTTTTTTTTGGAGATAGCATGATACTATCTACTCCCACGGCAGTACAGGTTAGATGTGCATGGAGGTCCTGGAAGGAACCTGAGAACAAATGTAGCCTTCCTGGAGTCTGAAGGGCTTATTGCTTTTGGAAATGTGAAGATTTGTAGGGACAAACATTTTCCTACAAACCATTTCAATCTGACATTATGAGTATCTTTGCTCCTTCAGAAGAGTTGTGCAAATGAACAGATCCATCCATAGATCTCATGGGTACTGTGGGTGTGCTTGATTTGGATTTCTACTTACCCAGTTCTTCCAGAATTTCTGTGCTGCTTGGTGAAGCTGGGTCCTGTTGATGAAACACATGCTAGGGCTGTACTTTGCCCAGCCAACTCTATCTCATCACCACTAAGTCCTTCCTTTGCCTCCTATGATGGGACCTGAAGGTATTGTTACTGCTTCCAGAGCTGAACTAACAGGCTGTTCCTTTGGCTTGAGCTAGCAGTCTCACATGGAACATCTTGGAAAGCACTGACTTTTGCCACTCCTGAGGGCTATGGTATGACTGGCATTCCTTTGATTTGAGGGGTTTCCCCAGAGGCATCTTAGATTCCAGTCTTTTGCCAAAACCTCAGAGTTTTTAAGAGGAATCCTGACTCTTCCAGCCCCAAACTGAGTGTCCTAGCAGAGACCCTGCTGCACAACTTCCCTTTCTTACCACAGAGAGGTGGATATCCACCTATTCTGCTGTTCTCTGCCAAAATTGCATATTCCTACAGCTGGCAGACAAGGTAAATCTCACTTTGCTTGCCCAGTCCATGGGACAACCTATTCTCATGTCATTTTACTCCACAAGTCAAGTCTTCCTTGAACACACTCAACACTTCTTATCCACAAGATAAGCCACCCTACCAACATGCCAACAGAGCAGACCTAAGCCTGTGAGCATCTCTGTCCCCAGCTTCACTCTTGCACATCACTTTTGTAGGCTGCATGGCAGTCTTTTGTACAACCCTCAAATAATACCTACAGCACATACTCATGCTCTGCTAGCTCCATTACCATTTTTCAATGTCTTGGCAAGATACATTATTGTCACACAAGGATGAAGAAACATGGTGGCCCAGCTTGCACCATGGGCTAATGCCATGGCACACTGTGGATATAAACTGGAAAATCCTTCATGAAGCATTGAGCACCTATGTATTGGTAGTGTGTTTCATGAAGTCCTCAGACTTGCAATACTTTTGCGATAAGAGGAAGACCCTGGAGCATGTGTACATTGAACTCTTTCCACTGGGCTGCTGCCTTGAAGATGACCAAGTGCCACAGTCAGCTTTGGAAGAAAGTGTCTGAGCCCATGCTGGTTTTGAAAATTATTAATCACATAGGTAACATTAGCAGAGATTGCTGAGTTATGAGTTGGGGATTCCTACCAGTGGGCTAGAGTAAGCATTTCCTTGCCCCAGAGGCTTATGGTAGTGCCACCTTTCCATCCCATGTAACGCCTGATCTGACAAGTGAACATATGGGGAAACCCAATGTGAAAGTGGATTTCCTGTAGGATGAGATATGTAGAGGCCAACTGCAGCAATAATGGGCATGAAGTCCCTTAAAGACTTAACTTAAGGTCTGTTCAGGTTCACTGCAAAGACGTCAATAATACTGCTAAAAGGCCAGAGAGGTGACTTGAAATTCATGAGAGTGTGGTGGAACAGGTCAGTAGTCCCACTGAGATGAATACATCACAGGATCAGGTTATTGGTATATGAAAAGGACATAGGGTTGGCTCCTTCTCTTTCAGTGTTATGGTAGCACTGAGGCATCTGTTTATTAATCTGGATATTTGCCTGGATTTCGTAAAAAATACTTATGAAAATATGAAATTGTTATCTAAGCCACATAAAGTTAAATTATATTTTATTATCTGACAGTTAAGGCTGCAAAAGCCTTGATGTTGGAAATATTAAACTCACTTATCCTTCAATGCAGTTAGTTCAATTTGCCCATCAAACTGAAACAATTATTTTCCTTGGAGAGTAAAACATCCCCTCCTTTTTTTTTTCTTTCCCTTGACTTTTAGGGTTTTTTTAAAAAAAGACAAGATTCTGTTCTCCTTCTGTGATTTTTGTGAAAATGCATTAATGCAAATTAAACTGTAATTTTAACTCACAACTGTCTTTCTATGTCACTGAAATAGGTAACATTGAAAACATTCCATGGAGTTTAGTTGTATTGAAATTTTGAATTGTGGGTAGGATCTGTTTTTCTCGTCATAGCTTGTCTACATGCCATATTTAGTTGAAAAGGAGTTAAATGTAAATTGCATTAATTTTTGTTTATTTCCAAGCCCTTTGGAAACAGAGTTATACAGTGCTTTACAATATCACCAGAGAGACTTTCAGGACAATTTAAATCATGATTTTAGCCTTATATTCTGGTTTGTAAAAGCTTTTCTAATCTTTTCAAATGCATATATATAT